>NC_064817.1:36191082-36213136 GCF_023721935.1 Panthera uncia | reverse complement strand
GGGGGAGGGGCAGAGAGAGAGGGAGACACAGAATCGGAAACAGGCTCCAGGCTCCGAGCCATCAGCCCAGAGCCTGACGCGGGGCTCGAACTCACGGACCGCGAGATCGTGACCTGGCTGAAGTCGGACGCTTAACCGACTGCGCCACCCAGGCGCCCCGCGGGGGGAGGCTTTTAACACAGCTCCAGAGAAGGTCACTTCTCTGTGTTGGCTGTAAGACCCCCAGCTTTTCATGGCTACCTTGCCCGTGACTCAGGGAGGGGAGGGGACATGGGAGAAGACTTAAATGAATGTGTGATAGACTGGACCCCTCGGTTCTTACCAGGAAAGAGTCCTTTTTCTTGAGTAAACTCTTTTCAGTTTGTCCCGAGCCTTTGGTTAATTTTCAGACGTAATAAATGGTGGCTTTAGATTGCTGTGGCAGTCTTTTAGGGGGGTGCACTTTCACCAAGGTCCTTACTCTGACACTTCGGCAGTCAACTCAATTGCTCATACATTCTTAAATAAGTGGAAATTGGTATTACTTTCCCAGAGGGCAGATTATGAATTTTAATATAAATTATTTTAAGAAGTTGATGCCTTTTTACCTGCCTGGTTCTTGAGCAGCTGATCAGAAGGAAATAATCAGAATTCCACAAAATGGTTATGTACAGTATTATTCATAGCAGAGAACATAATATACATATATATCCAGCCATATATGTTTGGTTAAACAGTTTCTTACGTGACTTTCAATGACTGCGTAAAATTTTAAATGTAATTGTACTATAAATAAATATACAACATGAGGAATTCTTTAAAGCATACTCATGAATAACCAATGTATGAACCCAGTTTTCTTTATCATACATTGCGATTCATATTATAAATTATATATGTATATTATACACATGTTATATATGTATATTTTGTAATGCACAAACGTATAAATGTGTATATATATATATATATACGCACACACAAACATATATGAGGATATATATAATATATACTGTGGTATTAAAGGGAATATTTGTGCACGTTGGATAATGCTTATTTTCTTTCTTCAGCTTTTATGTATTTTAAACATTTTTAGTGTCAACACATTTCTTTTGCCATTTGAGAAAAAAATAATGCACGTGTTAAAACTAATTTGATAGGGGCACTTGGGTGGCTCAGTTGGTTAAGCATCCGGCTTCGGCTTAGGTCATGATGGCACAGTTCTTGAGTTCGAGCCCTGCGTCAGGTTCTATGCTGACTGCTCAGAGCTTGGAGCCATCTTCAGATTCTGTGTCCCTCTCTCTCTCTGCTCCTTCCCCGCTCATACTCCCTCTCTCAAGAATAAATAAACATTAAACAAAAAATTTAAAAAAGACTACTTTAATAGACTGTAAGTTGTCATTACATCTATTGGGATGTTGCAGATTATTACATGAGGGTTCCTTGACACAGAAGCAAAAAAGCTTAGGGCGCCTGGGCGACTCAGTTGATTAAGTGTCTGACTTTGACTCAGGTCATGATCTCTCGGTTCATGAGTTCGAGTCCCACATGGGGCTGTGTGCTCACAGCATGGAGTCTGCTTCAGATCCTCTGTCTCTCTCTCTCTCTCTCTCTGCCCCACCCCATTTCGCTCTCGCGTGCGTGCACGTATGCGCTCTCTCTGTCTCTCTCTCTCTCAAATCAATCAAAGAGACAACAACGACAAAAAACTAGTATCCTAGGGAAGGTTTTGCTCTCATTTTGTGCCTCCTTTGCCACTCTGTCTAACACATTCTGTGAGATCAGCATGGAGAGTCTGTACTTCAACATGTGAGGGTCAACTTATTATTAGCCTGGTGTTGTGGATGCTGAGATGTGCTGTCCAAATTTCCTCTTCAGGTCGGAAGCACTTATTTCCCCGGAGTGTTGGTTGCTGGCAGTTCAAAGCTGATTCTGTTCCCAGGAATTGCCCTTGGCTGAAATGGCTTCGTCTTCCAAGGTTATACCTCTTTCCAAGGGGCAGCCAGCATTCAGTAACCAAGTGATGCAGGCTACAAGGCTGATCCCCTTGCTTCAGTTTGGGACATATCTGGGGGCCACCCCAGCTTCAGAGCTTTCCATGAGGCCGACCGGTCTCTGTTGCAGTTATATTACAGTTCGGTTTCTCCCATTCTCCTTTACACGTGCTGTTCACATAGAGCACTCCCCTGGAACGCTGTTGCACAAATCTTCATCTTTGGGTGACTTTCCCAGGGAACCCAACCTTACTACCTACAAAACCTGTAGAAATCCTTGAGATGACTCTTCAGGTATGGAACCTAGCTGTCCGGTCAATAGCCATTCTCTCCTTCTTTCTTAGAAAGTGAACTTCAATTTAGGCTGTCAGTGGGCACAGCTGACGTTACAAAATATATTTCCCAGACTTCATTGCAGTCAGGGATGTCCCATGATGCAGTTCTGGCCAATGAGATGTGAGCAAAAGTCACTGCTTTGTAAAGAAGCTAAGTAGCTGATAGCCATCCTTCTGCCCTTCACCCTCTCTCTTCTTTCTTTTTATTTGATTATTTATTTATTTATTTCTTTGAGTGAGAGAGTACATACAAGTGGGGAAGGAGGCAGAGGGAGATAGAGAATCTTAAGCAAGTTCGATGTTCAGCACAGAGCCAGACGCAGGGGCTCAATCCCACAGTCCTGGGATCATGACCTGAGCTGAAATCAAGAGTCGGATGCCCAACAGACTGAGCCACCCAGGTGCTCCTATTCTTTCTTTCTGAAAGGTAGTTTTAATGCTGGCAGGGGACCTGAGATTTGGGAACCTGAGCTCCAACATCCTTCAGTTCCTGAACCAATGTCAGCAACCACTTCGCTTACGACTTTCATAAACTGAGAAAAAGAAAGCACATCTTGTTTAAGTGCTTGTTGTTCAGGGCTGCCTGGGTGGCTCAGTCGGTTAAGCGTCCGACTTCAGCTCAGGTCATGATCTTAAGGTGCATGAGTTCGAGCCCCGCGTTGGGCTCTGTGTTGACAGCTCAGAGCCTGGAACCTGCTTCGGATTCTGTGTCTCCCTCTTTTTCTCTTCCTTGCCCACTCATGCTCTGTCTCTCAAAAATAAATAAACATTAAAAAAAAAGTTATTGTTGTTGGATTTTGTTATATTCAAACTCCATCCCTGTCTAATAAAGGTGTGGGAAAATACGTTTAGGCCCTGGATTCAGATGAGAGGTGAGTTAGAGTTTAGACTCTAAGCTGGAGTTAGAGGATCTTGACCTTGAGTCTCAGTTCACTTACACATTCAGCCTCAACTCGTATTCATGAGCTAGGAGACCATTACCTAAGACACCAGCTTCTTAATGAGGAGTAAATGAATGAGAAGGTGTAAGAGTATCTAGCACAACGCCTGGCATAACATGAGGCCTCTGCTGATATGAGGTCACTTCTTATTACTCCAATGCCAGCCCCTTGCAGGTGCCAATTTTGTTCTTGTAGGTTACAGCATATCAGATGGGTACGCTGGTTCCAAGGAGTCCTGACGGAGACCTCTCGCACCTTGTCACCAACCACCCGAGATAGGGATCCATTCTTTCCTGGCCTGCCGTTTCCTGCACCAGTGTGATACAGCAGAGGAAATGAGGAGAGTGAGAAAGTGTTGCATTGTGATTCCCTGGGAGGGAGATCATGACACAGAACTGAAGCATGCAGGATGTTTATTGAGGAGTGGCCTTAGCTTCAATCCCTGTGAAAGGGAAGGGAAGGGAGCAAGATTAGGCAGAAGGAGACATCCAGCTGTGATGTAGGCGCTGTGACAGCCTCTAGTGACCCCACAGAGTTTTTCCCAGGTCGGGCCAACATGGCCCGGCCCGTTATGCTCTGACATGGTTAAAACACTGGGTGTAGAGAAGGGGCGAGACCTTGGCCAGCCTGCTCCCTGCAGCTGAGGCAGACCCTGAAGAGGCTGACAGCTGGAGGCTGTCTCTCTACAGCAGTCCCAGCAGCTCGAGCGACACATCCTTCATCGAGGAGGGATCTGGTTAGAGGATCATCTCAGTGTTCACTACAGATGGGTGGGAGAAACACAGAAACAGGAAATGACAGTTTGGGAACTTCGTTATAAACTAACAAAATACTTTCTGTTGCTTCAAAGGCTGTTGCAGCTCTAGTTCCTGTCTGGGGGAAGTTTTGAAAGGAAATGACTAGAAATCAAGATTCCTTTACACTCGTCCTTTTCTCATCTTGACAAACTCAGTCTTGGCCTTGCTTCCTTTGAAGCACGAGAACCGGATTGTGTCTATGGCGTTGGAGATAAAAGATCTGAGCTACCGGTTTGTGAGTTCGAGCCCCACATCGGGTTCTGTGTTGACAGCTCAGAGCCTGCTTGGGGATTCTGTCTCCCTCTCTCTCTTCCCCTCCCCTGCTTGCTTTCTGTCTCTCTCTCTCTTTCTCTCTCTTCCTTCAGGTAAATAAAAAACATTACAAAAAAAAAAAAAGACTTGCTCATAATAACCAAACCAGAAGACAAACGATTAAACAGGAGATGGTTAGTTAATGATAAGTCCCTGAATTCTTTGTTCCGTAGAGCATCCATTATGTTTGGGGAGCGTCTAAAGCTTATTAGTTAATTTCTGCTGCATCTCTGTCAGATGGATTTCTGCTTTAATTCTCCCCAGAAAAGCCAGAAGTATAGCTGAGGCCCTTGAAACCTCCACTCTGCAGTGGGGCGACCTTGCCAACATAGAGCAGAGGTTGGCAAACTACAGCCCTTGGGCCAAATTGTGCCTATTGCTTGTTGTCATATGAGTTAAGAGCTAAGAATGCTGTTTACCTTTTCATTTTATGTTTTATTTTGGGGGGTTTTTTTGGTTTGTTTTTGCTATTTACATTTTTTCATAAATTTTTTGTAACGTTTATTCATATTTTGAGAGAGAGAGAGAGAGAGAGAGAGAGAGAGAATGAGAGAGAGAATGAGTGGGGGAGAGGCAGAGAGAGAGGGAGACACAGAATCTGAAGCAGGCTCCAGGCTCTGAGCTGGCAGCACAGAGCCTGACGTGGGGCTCGAACTCACGTGCAGTGAGATCATCACCTGAGCTGAAGTCGGACGCTCAAGTGACTGAGCCACCCAGATGCCCCTGCCGTTTACATTTTTAAAGGGTTTTAAGAAAAGGAGAAATATAATATGTAGCAGAGACCGTATGATGTGCCCTGCAAAACCTATAATTCCTACTCTCTAGTGCTTTGCGGGAGAAGCTTGCTGAGTCCTGCTTTAGAGAATTTTGCACGGGAGTAGCCACACCCATGGTTTCCTCAGGACATTAGAAGCTCACTACACCTTTCCCCTACGCTCTCTGTGGCAGGTTCCCAAAAGCAGAGCCTGAAGCTGGGATGCTTGTGCAAGTAGTTTAGGCAGGGAGAGCACCGCAGTGAAACCTTTAAGGTGTCCTGTCGTCAGGAAAGGGCCGAAACAGCCAGGCCAAGAGGGGGGTTCGGTGCAACTGTAGGCTCAGCCTTGATCTCACACGGAGCTCTGTAATGTGAAGAATGCCATGGGATTGTCCCACCTCGGGGCCAGAGGGTTGGGCTTGAATACCCCAATATTAGTGCGTCGTAATGTGCCAATGCCCAGCAAAGGGGTGTGTGTAACCTCCTAGGCCTCTTTTGCATAAAGAAGTCCCTGGTTACCTGGCCCAGTTCTGGAGAGACAAGTGAGCTGGGAGCTATTAGCTAATCGTCTTAGCAGCTGGAGAATGGACACAATAGCCCCCTGAAGGGTGTCTGGGCAGGGACCCAGCAGTAACCACCACACAAGTGAGAGTGGACTGCGGAGGCTACTGGAACCTTATACCCGCCATGGGCAGGTTGAAGCCTCCCTTGTACCCTGTAGAGGCTTTGACTCTAAGTGGCTGCCGGGATGGGCTCCAACATCCTATTCGCAGATACACAGCCATCCCCAAGAGAAGGGTAGCGGCCTTATGAACGTGTGAGAAGCCAGATCTGCCTTCTAGATTCGAGGAGGCAGAGTGATGCAATGTCTGAGCTGGACAGGGTTTAAGAGTCATCAGATCCAGTGCTCTCATTTTAAAGGGAAGGACGGATTCTATATGGTTCCACAGCTGGCAAGCAACGCAGTTAGCATTCCATCCGTGTTTTCGAATACAGCACAGGGTGGTTCTCACCTGTAGGATGAACACGTTGAAAGGTTAATTTTCTCTGCCATCTAATTCATTAACCATGTGGCTAACTAATGTTGGCTTTTTGTTTCTTCAAGTTTATTTATTTTGAGCGAGAGTGCAAGCTCACACGTGAGCAGAGGAGCAGCAGAAAGAGAAGGAGAGAGAATTCCCAAGCAGGCTCCCCACTGTCCGCGCAGAGCCTGACGCACGGGGCATGACCTGACCCGAAATCAAGAGTCGGACACTTAACTGATTGAGCCACTTAGGGGCCCCAAACTAACATGTTTGTAATAAACTTTGTATTTTATTGTAGACAAGTTTTAGATTTGCAGAATTTTCATGTAGATAGTGTAGAGAATTCCTGTATACACATCATTACCCCTGTTATTAACATCTGGCATTAGTACAATATTAATATATATACTTCTATGTGTAAAGAACTGTGTCTTTATTGTGCTAAAATTGGTTCACACTGATGTCTCCAATTCTAGTCCGTTACGACATGAATCATTCTGGCTTCCTTCCCTGTAATCTTCCACTCCAGCAGTGAGATCTGGCTTCCATTGTCTGCCATCCATTTAATTAACTGTTCGATTCTAGTATAAATGTATGGTGTTTTCTGAATTGTTAACCCATACCCCCATGGGAAGCAATTTTATCAACTAGAGCACAGTGGTGAAATATAGAACCTTTTACTTTTAGTCTTATGAACTCCACTCATTTTCAAGTTGACTTACATCAGCACCTTTTCATCCATTACCTTCCTTGAGGCTGTTCCAATCCTTTGTAATACATTTAGATTTGTTGGTCACATTCTGCATTCCGTCCTAGGATCTTGTGGCTTCCCAAATTTTATTTTTTTAATTTGCACACATGAGGCTTAGTTTGTGCTGGTTAGCCCTATGGGTTTTGAACATTTTTTTTTAATGTTTATTTATTTTTGAGACAGAGAGAGACAGAGCATGAGCAGGGGAGGGGTAGAGAGAGAGGGAGACATAGAATCTGAAGCAGGTTCCCGGCTCTGAGCTGTCAGCACAGAGCCCGACGCGGGGCTCGAACTCACGAGCCGTGAGATAATGACCTGAGCCGAAGTCAGACGCTCAACTGACTGAGCCACCCAGGCGCCCCTTGAAAAATGTTTAACGCATTATTTTCACCATTATGGCGTCATAAATTCTGGAAAAGGCAAAAGTATATAGACAGTAAACACGTTAATGCTATCTGTGGACTTGGGCGAATGGATATGAGGGTCAAATAGGTGAAGCACGATGTTTTTTTAGAATGAGCAAGGAAGTGTTCTTCCTGTTTCTATTTTCTGGAAGAAATTGTAAAAACTTGCTATCATTTTGTCTGTAAGTATTTGGTGAATTTGCCCAATTGAAATCATCTGGGTCTCTGGTGCTTTCTTCCTTGGAAATTAATTATTTCAATTTCATTAGTAGATATAAGGCTGTTCAAGTTAATGTTCCTCCTCTGTGAGTTTTGGCAGTTTGTGTCTTTCAAGGAATTAGTCTGTTTCATCTATCAAAGTTGTGGGCATAGATGTTTTCAGTTTTCTTTTTTTTTTTTTTTGTTTTCAGTTTTCTATTATTATCATTTTAATGTTCATGTGATTAGTAGTGAGGAACCATTTTTCATTTTTGATATTGGTAATTTGGGTCTTCAGTCTTTTTATGTTGGTTAACCTCTCTATGGGTTTATTAATTTTATTGATCTTTTGGTTTTGCAGATTTTGTCTCTTGGTTTCCTATTTTCATTTTCACAGTTTCCTACTCTTGATTTTATTTTTTCCCTACCACCTGCTTTAGGCTGAAATTGCTCTTGTTTCTCTCATTTCCTAAGGTTTAAGCTAAATTTACTGCTTTTAGATCTTTCTTCTTTGCTAATGTGTGTTTAATGTTCTAAATTTCCCTCTAAACTCTGATTTCACTGCATCTCACAAATTTTGAGAAGTTATCTTTTCTTTAAGAAAAAAAAAATTTTAATGTTGATTTATTTTTGAGAGAGGGAAAGACAGAATCTGAAGCAGGCTTCAGGCTCTGAGCTGTCAGCACAGAGCCCAACGTAGGACTCGAACCCAGGAACCGTGAGATCATGACCTCAGCCAAAGTCTGACGCTCAACAGACTGACCCACCCAAGTACCCGTCTTTTTTTCTTTCTTTCAGAGAGTGAGAGATTGCAACTAGGGGAAAGGGGCAGAGGGAGAGAGAGTCAACCTTAAGCAGGCTCCCCGCTCACTGTGGAGCCCGATGTGGGGCTCAATCCGATGACCGTAGTATCATGACCTAAGCCAAAATCAAGAGTCAGATGCTCTACTGACTGAGCCACCCAAGCAACCCAAGAAATCGCCCTTTTATTTTCGCTTAATTCAACATATTTTTATATTATGTTCTTGAGCTTTTTCCATTACCCATCTATTATTACAAAAGTGTTGCATAATATCCAAATATTTGGGAATTTTCCAGGTATCATTTGTTGATTTCTCTTTTAAATTTCATTGTGGTCTGTGAACATATTTTGTATGATTTCTATTTTTTAAAAATTTGTTATGGTATAGCTTATGGCCCAGAATGTGATTTATCTTGGGGAATGTTCCTTGCAAGCTTAATAAGAATGTATATTCCACTGATGTTGAAAAGAGCATTCTATTAACGTCAATTAGATCAAGTTGATAGCTGTTGCTGTTCAAGTCAACTGTATCCTGTTGATTTCTTACCTCCTTGACCTATCAAGTAGTGACAGAGGTGTTGAAGTCTCCAACTGTAATACTGGATTTGTCTGTTTCTCCTGTTACTTTAATCAGTGTTGGTCTCCTACAGTTTGGTGCTCTGTTGTTCAATCATATTTAGGATTTTATGCGTTTTTAGAAAATTGTTATTATTTATTCATGTTTATTCATTTTTGAGAGAGTGAGAGAGAGAGAGAGCACGAGCTGGGGAGGGACAGAATGAGGGGAGGGCAGAAGATCCTACGTGCGCTCTGTGCTGATAATAGCGAGCCCGATGTGGGGTTTGAACCCATGAGCCGTGAGATTGTGACCTGAGCGGAAATCAGACGCCTAACTGACTGAGCCACCCAGGTGCCTCATTGACTCCTTTGGTATTATGTCTTCTTTTTATGCCTGACAAATTTCCTCTCTCTGAAGTCTACTTTGTCTCGGATGAACAACATAGATATTCTGGCTTTCTTTGATTAGTGTTAGTATAGTGCATTTTTCTTTCATTATCTTCAAAGTATCACAGTCTGAATGTTTCAAGTAGATTTCTTGTGCGGTTTTGCCCTTTCAGGAAAAGTCATTGCTTTTCAGCGTGCTCAGTTTGTTTCTTGTTGTAAGGACCGAAGTGATGACTTCCGAGCTTTTTATGTCAGAGCTGAAACTAGAAGTTTTACTGAAAAATCAACATCTTCGAGGCGCCCGGGTGGCTTAGTCGGTTAAGGGTCTGACTTCGGCTCAGGTCATGAGGTCACTGCTTGTGAGTTCGAGCCCCGCACTGGGCTCAGACGGCTCAGAGCCGACAGCTCAGAGCCTGGATGATTCTGTGCCTGTCTCTCTCCGCCCCTCTCCAGCTGACACTCTGTCTCTGTCTCTCTCTCTCTCAAAAATAAGTAAACATTAAAAACATTTTAAAATCAACATCTTGAATCACTAAATTCTATTCCCGAAACCAATATTGCTATATATGTTAACTAAAATTTAAATAAAAATTTGAAACAACAAAAAAATAAATCTTACTTTTAGATGTTTCATGGCTTAATTAAATAAATGGTGACTGAGCTTGTATTTTGTAAAAATCAACATCTTCTTTCTCTCCAACATGTATAAAGATCCTTCCCTTTTTTTCTCGCATCCTCTTTCAGAGGGTTGCCTCAGCAGAGTTGTTTGATCTCTGAGAATACTGTTTTCTTCTTTATATCACAGCTGTCTGACTTTTAAAATTCTCATAGGGCTGTACAACCTCACTTTCTACCCAGAAATTCTACTAATTCTCACATCTGGTTCCCAACAATGATGTCAGCTTCACTCATGCCTTTGTGGACCATTCTTATATACTTTCTTTTTTTTAAAAAATTTTTTTTAACGTTTATTTATTTTTGAGAGAGAGACACACAGTGCGAGTGGGGGAGGGGCAGAGAGAGAGGGAGACACAGAATTTGAAGCAGGGTCCAGGCTCCGAGCTGCCCACACAGAGCTCAACGTGGGGCTCGAACTGACAAACCGTGAGTTCATCACCCAGGCTGAAGTCAGAGGGACGATTAACTGAGTGAGCCACCCAGGCACCCCTTACATTTTTATATACTTTCTTGTAGAGATTCCACTGTGTTTTTTTTTTCCTTTTGCTTTCCTTTGGAGGTGCTCCAGAGTGTCTGTCAAGTTACATGAATCCCAATTGAGAACCTAATTTAAATTCCTTCTCCTGGGGTCCTGAAGTGCATAAAAAGTAAAGGTTTAGAATTTGGGGTAGGTGAACATCCCGTTTCAATGTTTCTCAACAGTCAGGGTATGATGGCCTGTGCAGATCACAACAGATGACAGAGAACTGTATAGATTTTCATGTAACCAAAGGGATAGTGGGAGACATTCCAGAGTTGGCCAGGCTAGGGTTGGACGATATCTCAGGAACACAGCTTAAAAAAAAATAAAAAAGGCCTTTCTACTCTGTCAAACCTAGCGTTTTGGGGTTTTGCCTCTTGGTTTCAAGATGGATGCCCCATTTGTCTCTCTCTCTCTCTCTCTCTGGGGTGGTTGACATCTCTATTGCTTTGAAGGTGGGGGGCAGGTGCTCAGGAGCTCTTGGTGGGGCGGGCCTCTTCCTCTTCACCGTCACAGGCTTCTGGCTGCGAGGGATGGAGCTGACTGTGTGAATGGCAGCCACGTACGGATCTGGGTGGTCCTTGTTCTTGTGGATCCTGTGCCTGATGCTTCCAAGGGTGGCCGAGGCGTTCTTGTTCGTGGTGGTCCACGGGGCTAATGGGTTTTCCCTGGAGGGATCTCCGCTTCACGGCCACCACTATGCGTCTGCCATCAGCCCCAGGCTTCTCGCCCACAGTGTAGAGGTGAATCAGCCTGTTGTCGTTAAAGGAGTTGGGAGCCTTCAGGTTATTGGGGTCGGTGCTGAACGTCTGCTTGTTCGTCTCGATCAGGAAGCTGGAACTGTTCCTCGGGACCGTCCATTGGAGGTGGGTGGATGTGGCGACAGCTCCCTTCCCTATGGCAGCCCGAGTCGGAAAGTGCAGCTATCTCTTAACAGGAAGGAGAAAGGAGGGCCCCTGTTAAGCTCTTTGTTTATAACCAGTTATATCGTATGGGCACCCCTAGTGGAAGAGAGACCGGGGAAGTGAGGGGAGCCTCCCCAGGAGGTGTGCTCGGAAGAGGGAGTTGAGGCTGAGTGTGAAGTAATGCGTGGCTCACCCAAGTTTCTGCAACAGTACACTATGTCACTTGTCCCTTACCACAACCGTCTGTCATAGAAACTGGGTGGTGGAAAGTCTGATGTGGATTGAGGGGCAAGTGTTCTGACTTTGATATCAGTATTTTTCTTCCTTCTTGTCTTTCAAGACGTATTGCATGATTCTGTTCCTCCATGAAACTGGGCCACGCCAGTCTCATTTCATGCGGAAACTCTTTATTTTCTAGGCAAGCGTTTTAAATAATAAAGTTTTGATATCTACTCGAAGGCATTCTTTTTTCTGTTGATAACTTATTCATGCAGTTCTTGGTGATGTTAATGATAATCATTGTGTATTTTCAAGAAGAGAATACAGTTTACCCTAGAAATAACTCTGAAAAATATCTCTGATCCAGTCCTTCAGAAATCCCACACTGAAAAAATTCAATTGTGCCCCTTATTTCTTGTTTTTGCTCTTTTTGTCGTCAAAGATAAATATTGACAAGGGGTAAACATTTTGACATGAGAAAAAAAGAGTTGAAATCTCAAATAGACTAAAAGGTAAAGGATGGAGTAGTCAGTTTAACAAAAAAGGTATATAAATGGAAAATGAGCATATGAAAATGTTTTATCTTAAAAGATAATAAAAGAAATGCAAATGAAACCAACAATGAAATTCTTTCATCCATAAATTTGCAAATTATAAAATATTAATACCCAGCTTTAACTAAAGTTGAATGAATTAAGTCGCCTCATAGAGGCCTGATATAAATTAGTATAAGTTGACACAAGTTTACTGGAGGGCAATATGGAAATCTGTATTAAGGTTCTTAAAAATATTCGTAGCGCATGAGCTATCCATTCCACTTCTAAAAATGTATCCTAGCAAAATTAAGACAAATGTCCACTGGCACATAGCCAAAGTGTAATATTTTCAGTGTTACTGACGGCAAAATGTCTATAGCATGTACGTGTGTGTATATGGAGGGAGACTAAGTAACCCACAACAGAAATTTGTTTAAACTTGTTTATGTAAAAACTATTGTGGTATATATATGGAATCAGACCTAGCTTCCACAGGAAACAGAGATGATACACTTGAAATAGGATAATTCAAGAAGGCTTTATTTACAGGCAAGAGCTTAAGGCTAGTAGTAGCCAAGATATTATTACGTATCTTATAAGTATAAGAGTATAAGAGTAAAGTATAAGTATAAGAGAAAAGGGAAGGAATGTTGTATAGAGTTGGTTGCTCTTAATGGGGTGCCTGGGTGGCTCAGCCAGTTAAGCGTCTGACTTCGGCTCAGGTCATGATCTCACGGTATGTGAGTTCGAGCCCCGAGACAGACTGTGCTGACAGCTCAGAGCCTGGGGCCTACTTCAGATTCTGTGTCTCCCTCTCTCTCTGCCTCCCCCACTCATGCTCTGTCTCTGTCTCTGTCTCTCTCTTAAAAATAAATACACATTAAAAAAAAAGAGTCGTCTGTGACCTTCAGTTGAAGAAAATAGCCAGCTACAGGTTACCTTCCAGGGAGAGAACCAAGGGAATAAATACCTTGTCTCACAACCCTCCCATCTCTGCAGTCTACTGCCAGGGCTCCGCTGGCCAAACTCAACAGGAAACACGAAATACTTAAAAATAGTGGAAAATGGATCTGGAGAGGGTGCCAAGCAGAAGTCATCCCAAACAGTCCACTCCTATTGATTCACAACATCCACTCTTGTATTCCATTGGAATAAAATCTTCATTATCCTAACAGAGGAATATATGAACTCCCATTAACTGCTGTATCACGGCAGGATGAGAAAAATTCCTTTGTCTTCTCACCTGAATTGTAAAACATTAGGAAACCCCAGGGTTCAAATAATACAGTGTGGTAAAGGGGTTAGTTACACAAAATATAGCTGTCTTAGGTTTCACTTCTGTAGATGGTTTTGCTGGCTAAGCTGATTATCATAGCTACGTTCTTGTACCACATATTACATGTGCTCTTATCCTTGGCTGGCATGTCAGTTGGATGGTAATGTTTACTAGGCGGGGGGAAGGGGGGGTGGGGTAGTCAAAACTTACAGCCTTAAAGGATTTGAGTCTTGGATGTCTGGTTTTTACTGCAGTCATTCATGGATCAGGACTCTTGAGTATGGTCAACTAAAATATGCCCTGGTGAATGCCCTTGGGTTTCAACATGGTCCTTTTTGACTTCATTGTGTAGCAGCAACCACATTTCCCCCGGGTAATCAGAGTAAATCACTGAATAAATCACCAGTATAGTGACCTTCTTCTGCAGTTGGTTTAGTGGCACAAGAAACCCCAGATGACCATGTATTCATCTCCACTTCTGCTCCTGGGACCGTATCTGTGTTCTCTGATGCAGGGATTTCTCCTTTGGCCACTAGGATATCCACACCCACGGGGCCCAAGTTTGTAATAACCGGAGCAAAAATAATTCCAGTTATTAGATATAAGATTCAATTTTTTAATGTTTATTTTTGACAAAGAGACCACATATGAGTGGGGGAGGGGCAGAGAGAGGGAGACACAGAATCCGAAGGAGGCTCCAGGCTCTGAGCTGTCAGCACAGAGCCCGATGCCGGCTTGAACCCACGAAGCATGAGATCATAACCTGAGCCAAAGTCGGACGCTTAACCAACTGAGCCACCCAGGCGCCCCTGGATATAATATTGACGGTTGCCGAGGTGGTTTTCCTCCAGCTGGTACTATAACTGAAACTTTCTGCTCTCCACATAAAGCCAGCTGCTTTGGGTAGAAGGAGCACCTGGCAAGGCCTATGAGATCAATGAGCACTGGAAAACATTACTGCCCGTGGGAGAGGTCATAAAAGGGGACTTTGAGAAAGTCCACATACTAAAGGTGAAACTTGAACCCTCCACCATCAGCAGAACAAAGACCAGCAGCCCTCAGACTCCCTTGGCAAGTGTTTCAAAGATTATTTGTGAAGACCGAATTTCCTAGAGAGAAGATCCACACTGACTGACATTTGGGGGCTTTTCAATGAAAAAGTTGTTTGGCCATCTGATTGTTTATGAAGTCCCTGGGCAGACAAGGCTTGCCCCTGGACAAACACCTTCTGATCAACTTTTTGTTATCTCAACTTTAAATATGAATGGGCTATCAAGCATCACCAAATGTTTAGAGAAAGCGATCAACACCAACAAAGAGACCAAACCGGCGCCTGGGTGGTTCAGTTGGTTGAGCTTGTGACATTCCTTCAGGTCATGATCTCATGGTTTGTGAATTTGAGCACTGCGTTAGGCTCTGCGGTGACGGTGCATAGCCTGCTTGGGATTCTCTGTCTGTCTGCCCCGTCCCTGCCCTCTCTCTCTAAAAATAAGTAAATAAACTTTTTTTTTTTTTTTTTTTTTTTTTTTTAAGAAAAGAACGTAGAGGTTCTTGGGTGTCTCAGTCAGTTAAGCTCTTGACTTTGGCTCAGGTCATGATCTCACGGTTCGTGAGTTCGTGCCCCACTTCTGGCTGGCTGCTGTCTGCGCAGAGCCCAGTTTGGATCCATTGTTCCCCTCTTTCTCTGCCCCTCCTCAACAACTCATGCTCTCTCTCTTAAAAATTAATAAACATTTAAAAAGAAAAAAAAAGAACTTAACTTGTATCTTCATGGATTAAGAATGAGCTTTTGGACAAATACTGTATGATTTCACTCATGTGGAATTTAAGAAGCAAAACAGAGGAACATATGGGAAGGAGAGAAAAAGAAGAGAAGAGGGAAACAAACCACAGGAATCTTTTAAAAATAGAGAACAAACTAAGAGTTGATGGAAGGAGGTGGGGGGGATCGGCTAGATGGGTGATGGTTACTAAGGAGGGCACTTGTGATGAGCACTGGGTGTTATATGTAAGTGATGAGTCACTGAATTCTACTCCTGAAACCAATAGTACACTGTATGTTAACTAAAATAAAAAAGAAAGATGAGCCCTTGGACATTAAAAATATGATTAAAAATAAGAAATTTGATTAAAACATTGGAACGTTCAGTCATGGAAATATTCTAGTTATTGGAATAAAAAAAGAAAACAATTTATAAGAAAGACAAAAGATTTTTTTACAAAATACAGAGGTAGAACAGGCAAATAAGGATTTCTGAAAGTGATCATTTTCTTCCCAGAATAATTTTCCATGTCTTATAAAAAATAATACGAGAACATTCCCCAGAATCAATGGACTTGAATCTCCAACCTGCATGAGTCCCATGAGAGCCCTGCACAATGAATGAAAGAAAAAAAGTCCCTCTCAGTTTATTTCATTTGGAACCTCAGAAGTCCAGAAATAAAGAGAAGATCCTAAATTAGTACAGAAAAAAAAAAAAAAAACAATTAGATCACTGACGAAGTATATGAAATAAGGATAACTTTGTACTTCTGTGCAATGTCTGAGGTTGGAAAACAGTGGAACGTATCTAAAACAGAAAACAAAAGCTGTATATATGTAAAAGATTCTTTTTAGAAATATAAAAGCAGGACTCAGGTGGCTCAGTCGATTAAGCATCAAACTTCGGCTCAGGTCATGATCTCATAGTTCATGGGTTCAAGCCCCGCGTCAGACTCTGTGCTGACAGCTCAGAGCCTGGAGCCTGCTTTGGATTCCCTCTCTCTCTGCCTCTGCTTGTGCTCTCTTTCTCAAATAAATAAACATTTAAAAAAATTTTTTTAAAGAAAAAAAAGAAATGTAAACGTTAGCATCAGAATAAAGAGGTAAAAAGCCTCTGGGGAATGGAGTAGAAAGGAGAGTACAGAATTGCTATTTACTTATTTATTTTTGTTATAAGCCTAGTAGATCTATTTAATCTTTAAAATGGTCTGAAGTTACAAATGAAAATTACTTTAAAAAATCAGATGCGTAGTAGGCTGGATCAGATAAACTTTGAGATTACAGCTAGTTTTTTCTTCCAAGAGTTGGTTAGGTGTCTTGCAATTGACCACAATATGGAATATTCCCTTGCATAAAGGCATGAAAATTATAAGAATATTAATATTAGGTATAATTTTTTCTCGAAAGCAGCAGAATAGAATTAAAGTAAAAATATTCTCAGTGTATTGATTGCTGACTGAATACCGGGCATTTTGCATAATTGGTGACTGATTTTCACAATAAACCTGCATGTCAGTTCAGACTTAGAAACTGAGATTCAAATAAGTTAGTGGCAGAGCGGGGTTTTGAAATCAATTAATTTGACTACAAAATCCAGAATCCTCTCTCATGTAGACTGCTACTTGGTCCCAAAATACAAACCGATCCCGAGCTCTTCAGGCTTTTGCGTAGGAGAGAATGAAGAAAATGTACTTTTAGTGGATACAGTTTCAGATTTCAGTGTCTTCTATGGGACATTTACTAAATAATAGTAATAGTAATAATAATAATTAAACACTATCCTCAGGCAAAATTTCGGCATGAGGTTGAAAATTCGCAGTCTGTAAATAGTGGAAATATCCTTGTCCTCCGTACTTTTTTTTGGAGTAGTAATCCTTGAGCGGACCATCTTTAGTGGGTACCTGGCAACACAGCAAGGGACATCTAAAGCCTTCGAATAAATACAACTCATTGTTTTGAAGTCGTAGTTTTATTTAGTGGAGCATAATTAAAGACATTATTTTCCATTAAAACAAACAGGTGATGGAGTCACGTGCAACATTGCCTCAAATTTTAAAGATGAAAAAAAAAGACACAAGACTTCCATGACGCTTAGGAGTTGTAGTTGGCTTCTTCAAGCTACACAAACTGAATCCTTTGGGCTTTCCATTTCCTCTCCTATGACATTGTTGAAGGACTTCTCAGTGGACAATGTAGATGTTCTGCTGGGTGTGTAAAGCCTGCGTGTAAGGCCAAGTTCACACTGGTTCATGTCTTGTCTCATGCTCATACTAGCTCTGTGAATCTGAACAAATTCCTTAACTCTTCTGAGCCTGGGTTGTTAACTCGGGAGATACTAACGATCTCACAGGGTTGATGATGGATTACATGACATGATCAATGTAATGTGCCCAGTGCGTAGCAAATATTTAATACATGTTAGACCTTTCCTCTTCTCTCCCTACTTCCCATTCACATTTATTCCTCAGAATTCTACAAAATGCGAATTCACCTGGATACCTGTGCTGGTCTCCTAGAGACCTCAAGTTGGAGCAATTCAATAAGCTTCTAGAATCACCTTTTTCTCTCATCCTCCAAAAAGACTTTGGTTCAATTCATATGTTCTAAAAGTAATTTTTTTAAAAAGTTTTTTATACATATCTCCTCTCCTCTTTATAACAAAAGATATATTACTTATGGAAGGAATTATCCTTACTTGAAAGACAAGGAAATTGTGGCTTAAAGATATCAGTGCCTTTCACAAGGTTTCACAGTAAATACAGAGCCTGGGACTAAGATTCTTGAAATAGAAGCCTGGGAACCCTAAGTTTTGCCTAAGCCCCCCAGATTTTCTCCTTACCTTCTTCTTTGTATGATGTCCTCCATATCATTTCCAGTGCATTCTACCCCTGGTTAGCACCTTCATCCCTGATTGGCCCAATCACAGCATTCCCATCACTGAGCCATGAAATAGCTCTTTCCCAGCACAGAAGAATCACCTTTTTCCAAAAACAGTTGGTGGATGGAAGTGCTCCAGTTCCTCCAAGTAAATCCCCAACCTTTGTCCACCAATTTGTTCTCTGGTCTTGAGGCTCTGATAACACAATCACAAAATAATTCAACGTCGAATGTTCCAAAAATCTGAATTATTCTCTCATACCTTTGATCACCTTGCTATGCTAAGGATATTTACAACTTGGGGCGCCTGAGTGGCTCAGTCACTTAAGCATCAGACTTTGGCTCAGGTCATGATCTCATGGTTTGTGAGTTTGAGACCCACATTGGGCTCTGTATTAACAGATCTTTTGAATCCTCTGTCTCTGTCTCTCTCTCTCTCCCCCTCTCTCTCTCTCTCTGCCCCTTCCCCGATGTCTCTGAAAAATAAATAAATGTGAAAAAAAGAATATTTAAAACCCACAGATAATATGAAAAATTATACTAAAGTTGACAATATTTTTCTTTTCCTACATATTGTAAACCTTCCTAACCTAGCTCAATAATTCTGCCTAAGTAAAAAATGTATTGGAACTGCATCTTCCTTGTCTTTTCCTTCATCCTTTTTGGTGCTGATAGGGAACAAGGAAATGTCCCAAGGTTAGAAGGCAGGAAGGTAAAAGAAAATCAAGTGGTCTGGTCAATCTACTGACTAGTCTGTGAGTTCTTGCATAATTAGGAATTGGCTGGGTAATTTCCCTTTGAGGAAATGTAATCACCTATTTCTTGGAGCAGACCTTCGATTTGGAATCCCCTCATTAAATTGCATCTCTGAATTTTGCTAATTTCACGACTCATCAGCATATCTGGCATCCAGAAAATTTTAGGTGCATTCTGTGTTTAGGAAGGGGGTAAAAAACACCTCCCCCTCCCGAGACCCCTGGCAAAGAGCATAGATTCTGAGGAAGTCCTCATGACTCAGAAACAAAAATGCCCATTTCTACGATGAAGGCATTAAAGATAAAGAGGGAATCTTAGTATTTCATCTTTGTTCTTATTTATTGTCACTGCCTATGCAGAGTGTCTAAACTTGCTGCAACTAATTAGATTACCTGGGCGTCGATTTGAAGACATTAGGGCAAGAGCCTGTTCCTTACAGGGAATTGGATATTGGTTATCCTCAGAAAATAAAAAGTACAGATCTATCCTCTGAGATTAGAATTTTATAAACTGTCTTAGTTATTGAACTATTTTAAAATGTAGCTGAATTTAGCATAATTTAGCATAACTTAATCTGGATCTTCAGAACAATAATCAGAAAAAATAATGAGCTATACAAAACAGTTAAAAACAAGACGCTGTGCCTGGATGTATAAAAGTTCATAATTTCTCACAGAAGAGAGGATTATAAATCAAAATATTCCATTTAATTTAATTGTACGTGCCCAGGGAAGTATTTTGGGAATGGCAGGGGGAGAAGGGTTAAAAGCGAAATATTTACCCTAAACACACCCCACAGCAGTTTTTAATTTTCTCATAATATAATCATCCCTCTTCTCCCCGACTCCTGGTTTTTCTCTAAATACGCTGTTCATTCCCATGACAGTCACTTTTGGTGGTTTAAATAAAGGGACTAATTAGATGCAATACATGGTTGAGAGTTTCCTGCTTGCTTGTTTTGTCGTGTTTTAGTTTTCATGTATTTCGCAAATAATCACGTTGTATCTACTACTTCCATTAAGCACTGCAGGGGACCAAAAAATTGAATGTGGCCCAGAGAGACAGAGACGGCACGAGTGGGGGAGGGTCAGAGAGAGAGGGAGAGCAAGAATCCCAAGCAGGCTCCAAGCTGCCAGTGCAGATCCTGTCTTGGGGCTCGAGCTCACAAAAGTGAGATCATGACCTGAACTGAAACCAAGAGCCGGTCGCTTCACTGACTGAGCCACCCAGGCGCCCCTAGATTGATCTGTGTATTTCAGCAAATGTTAACAGTGGAGTCATGAAATGAATAATCTTGATTCTTCTCTTCAGACTTCATTGATTCAACAAATATTTCTGAGTACCTATTGCATTAGAGGCCCTGTCACACGCCACTTTGCAATCTAAAGAATTGCCTCTTATTCCCTCAAATAGCCGAAGGGAATTATATGGAGAGAAAATTCCCATCTGCTCTTTTATGACTGTCATTGGGTCTACTCATTAAAGAACAGGATTAAATGTCATGGTGGCTTTTTAAAAAAAAAGTTGGTAAAGTGAGGAGGATATTTAAAAGATATGTAAATCAGACCCTATGTTGGTAATGGGAGTATATTGGTGCAACTATGTTGGAAAATTATTTTTCTGTTTTTATTAAATCTTGATACACATATACCCTATAAACCAGCGATTCAACTCCTATTTCTATACCCAGCAGAAGTGCACACATATATTACCCAAGACCTGTCTTAAGATTCTCAATAGCACTGCTATTAAGAATAGTCAAACAATGGAAACTACTCATATGTCCATCACCAGTGAAATGAAGAAATAAATTGTGGTACATTCACACGATTGAACTGAATCTACACAGTAATATGAATCAAATATTTCCAACCTAATGCAACAACATGCATGGATTGCAGAAACAAAATGTTATATGAATGAAACCAGATGCAAAATATAGATCCATATGATTGCATTTATATAAAATCCCCAGGGAGACCCAGTTAATCTTATTAGAAGTAAACAGTAGTTTCCCTTGGGTGGTGGGGTGACTGGAAGAGATCATGAGACGGGGAGCTTCTGGGGTTCTCGTAAGTTCTGTTTCTTGACCTTGGTGCGAATTACGTGGGCTGATTAAGTAAGGGAAATTCATGGAGCCAGCATGCTCCTCTATATGCAAATTGTACTTCAATAAAAAGTTTAAAAGAAGGCACTAAAATAATCTTGCAAACCAGCAGGCTATACTGAGATTTACATGTCCTCTTAATTTACCTTACCTTTTATTCTTATTACTATTATTTTTCTTTCCATTTACTGTTTTGTTTATTTCTGGTAGAAGGGGGCAATGGTGTGTTGTACTGCATTCATTTGGAAGTTACGAGGCCAATTGGACGTTGTACTTTAATTTGCACTGTGTGGTCTTACTTTCTTTCATCAAGATTTTCCATTTATTGTTCTAGAATGCCAAGGTTTTTCATCAGCACTCTTAGTATCAATCAGTGATGTGCAAAACTGTCAAAGTGAAGCAGAATTAGCTGTGAGTCTGTAACTTTGACAAATGCCATCGCAGTCTAGCTCCCTGCTAATCACAGTTATGGATACTGCATCGAGAAATAGTCCTTGAAAATTAATTAAGTCCTGTTATAGAGACTAAAATGAATGTAAAGGGCAGGGAGAAAAAGCTAACAAAAAGGGAATGACAAACAGCAGCTTATTGAATTGAAGAGATATCTTGCCATGTAAACAGAGAGATAATTAAATGCACAGAAGATACTAAATTGGGAGGTGTTGCCTTGACCAGCAAGGACTGAGAAATCATTCTGTTGGACTTGGGAAGGTTAAATTCAGGGCAGGAAATAAAATTAAATTCAACTGGGGGAAAATAGAAGCTTCTATGCCCAAGAAAAGTAATCTGAAACACAAATATCCTGTGAGAAAGAGAAGCCTGAAAGGCCAGTATCTTGAGAGACGCTGAGGAGAGCAAAAGCATAAAGAATTAGGTACCAGTACCTAAAAGGACTGCAGAGAACAGCAGTGATGGTTCTTAGGTTTTGTTTTCCTCTAAACCACTGTGGAGCCTCTTTCAAGGTTAAAGGTAGTTTCGTAAAGACAAAAACAAAACAAAACAAAAAAACCCTGTAGAACTAGGAAATGTCATGTAGAAATCACATGAAAACAGAGTTGTGTATGGGAGAAGCAGTTGTATATCTGATCCTTGCCCAGTTACCTAGGAAGAAGACTGAAGCCTTCCTTTAAAAAAGTTACATGCACACTCATAGTGCATTTGTGTGTGTGTGTGTGTGTGTG
>NC_064817.1:35986562-36191072 GCF_023721935.1 Panthera uncia | reverse complement strand
GCAAGCATGGAGACTACGAGACTCAATCTGGAATTATGTTGAGCTTGTAATAATAATGCAAAACAGAATGTTGGTCTTCCCAAAAGATAAGGGGAAGGGGAAGGTATTAATTGGGAGGTGTGTGTTTGAAAAATGTGGTCGAGGAGCACCTAAGAGGGCTGAGTACTCCTCTTCCATAGTAGGAAGCCAACAGATAATCTTGAAAACATGGCATGTGTAAGATTGGATACAGATGTGTAAGATAATTTTATGTACACCCAAATACTTTGAAATGCCCACCTATGGCATTTTCTGTGAACAGGTTGTAGAAAAATAGATGGCCTCTTTTATAGTTTTTCTTTGTAATTAATGAAGTAATCTTTGCATGTACCAAGGGTATGATACATTACTTAACCCACTGGAGTGTATTGTTCCTGCTATAAAAGCCTTTATGGAAAAGAGGGCAGAAAATTAGGCCTTTAAATTACAAAGACTTCAGGTGATTATGTTGAGAAAATAAGCCCACTTATGGAGATGGTTTTTTTTTTTAATAATAATCGAATACAGACTGACATTATTGTCAGTGTGTGGCAGGCGACTGTGTTTGATTAACTTCATGGATATAACGGCAGAATTTCTTTTTATCCCCAATAAGTGACTCAGGTAAAACAGATCAATACGTAACGGTGAAATGTCTCCTTGACTATTGTGTACTCAATTACACTGAGTAGAATTTGACTCATATTTTACCCCAATCTCAATATTCATTCACTGCTGGTACTGAATTGTGAACCTTTTCAATATAGAGTACATGCTTTTAATAGACTGGACTTCGTGTTTTGACTGGGTTTCAGTTTATAAAGTCAAAGGTTTTATAAATCTTAACAAAACATATGTACCACTTCATGTCATTCTTCAGCATAAGTTCACTTCTTCTCCACGAGTTAATTTTAGTGCCTTTAAAATTTTAGTGTCTTTAAAATTTTCATTATTAATAATATTTTATGTATGAGAAAAGTGCTTTTCCTTGACAAATTCTAAACCTGTGAATTCAGTAACTTGAAGGAAGATGATTTGAGTCATTGTGGGGATTACGTTTCAAGACACCTAATTTTCCCCCACTTTGCTCTTTCCTTGAGTGTCACAAATATGAATTAACCTCACTCTTGCCCTAATGGAGCATATACTCTGAATGGAGAGATTCTGTATGTATACACACACACACACACACACACACACACACGTTTAAATATGGCAGACACTGTTGTGCGTCTCAAGAGAGGTACACACGAAGCACTTTGAGAGTCCAACCACTTCCAATGTGATACTTTGGTCACATCTTGAAGAAAATCTTCATTTCTTGATTTGTCAATCATTAATGCATGGATCTCAGAGATTCAGGCGGCTCCTCGTTCTTTAGAAAGCGTTCTCAGACCTCAAAAGCTGGGGCCAGGCTGGAGAAGCTGGGCTTTGCCTTGAAAAATGAGATGCCCGCCCCAATAGGAAGTGGGTCAGGTGCTCATAGACAAGTCCAGGTATACATGAGAAGGGAAACCCATCACACAGGGGAGCCTGAGGTTGGGTGGTAGGAGGTAGTGAAGCCAGTTGGTTGGGGCAGGGAGGTAGAACAGGATGCTCAGCCTACAGACAGCCAATGGCATCAGAAGATCTGGGACAAAAGGTGGCCTGAGATTCAGGGGGCGCCTGGGTGGCTCAGGTGGTTGAGTGTCCAACTTCTGCTCAGGTGACGATCTAGTGGTTCGTGAGTTCAAGCCCCACATCAGGCTCTCTGTTGTCAGCACAGAGCTCACTTCAGATCCTCTGTCCCCCTCTCTTTCCCCCCCCCCCCTTGTGCTCTCCCTCTCTCTCTCTCTGTCTCTCTCCCAAATAAATAAACATTTAAAAAAAGGTGGCCTGCAATTCAGTCTTTTTCATGAATCTCAAAAACTTTATTTGGAGCAAAGCCAGACACAAATGCACACGTATAATATGGAATTATATCAAACTCTAAGAAAGGCCAGTGTGACCTATCGTGACAGATGGCAGGTCAGTGGTTGCCTAGGGCTGCAGGTGGGGTGGCTTACTGACCGCAAAGGGGCATGAGGGAGCTTTTGGGGTGATGTCAATGTTCTACTTTGATTGTGGTGGTGGTTTCCGGGGCACATACATCTGCCAATCTCATCAAATGTATACTTAATATGGATTCATTTTACTGTATATAAGTTATACCTCAAAGTTGATTGTGAAAAAATCATTTCCTCAGAAAATTCTTTTCTGAGCACCCTTCCCAAACTAGGTCAGGCTCCCTAGTATGCACATACTTCATAATCTGTATTTTCTTCCACTGCATTTCCCCGAGTTTGTGATTATGTTCTTACTGGTTTCCTGTTAGTTAACTGCCTCTAGACGGGGAGCATCAGCAGGGCCTGATCCCATCTCTCTGGCTTACCACGGGTTGGAACAGAGGCAGCGGGAACTGGGAAGGAAGCCAGCCCACAGCCACATGGCTCGAGTCCCAAGGCAAGGCTACAATTACTAGGATGACTGGAGAAAGCAAGACTAAGCCTCATCCCTGAAGGGACAGGGGTCCACTCTGCAGTGGGAAGATCCCAGGCTCTGATACAGATTGCCTTGAGCTTGAATCCTGGCCCAGTCACTTAGTTAAACACATAGCATAAGGCATGTAGTAGGGCCTCAGTAAAGTAAAATTAGAGACATCATCTTCATGGGAATTTTTATCAAGACAGAGACTTGGGTTTAGAATTAAAGCAAAAGATCAGGGGCACCTGGGTGGCTCAGTCAGTTAAACATCCGACTCTTGGTTTCAGCTCAGGTCATGATCTCACAGTTTGTGAGTTCGAGCTCCGAGTCGGGCTCTGCACTGACAGCACGGAGCCTGCTTGGGGTTCTGTCTCTTACCCTCTCTCGGCCTCTCTGTCTCTCTCTCTCTCAAAATAAATAAAGTTTAAAAAATTAAAAAAAAATTTTAAATAAAGCATAAGATCAAAACCAGACTCATGGTAAGTCTTGCTTAAATCATCATTTCTAAGAATTGAACTCGAATTTCCAAAAGTTTCTATGGTAAAAATTTATGTTTGTGACCACAGTTCCCTCAGCTGTGAAATGGGCCTCATAGAATCTACCACATAGGCTGGTTGTCAAGGTCAGATGCTGTCACGTATGTAAACATGTCAGTGCCGTATCTGGCAAATCGTGCTTGATGAAGAGTAGCTGAGGCTATTCGTGTTAGTAGCTCTGCTGGAACAATAAACATTGAACCACCATTCACATTGAGAACAGCCCAAGTTTCCCCTCTCATTGGACTTTGTGGCAGGGTGGATCTCCGTCCCATCTCCCCTGCTTCCATTTGAACAGTACCCATGGGGTTAGGTCTCAAAGCCTGGAATCAGGTGAGCTTACAGGGAGCGCTGAAATGGATCTGTCTCCTGGGAAAAGGACGCTTGTGGGAGCAGGAAAGAGACAGGTGGGTCACACATGTGCAGGCAGTGCCTTGAAAGGTTTCTGGTTGCAACTGAAAGTCTACAAATTAAAAAAAAAAAATCAGTTTTAGCTATTATTTCTTTTTTTTAATGTTTATTTTATTTTTGAGAGAGAGAGAACGAGCAGGGGGGAAAGGCAGAGAGAGAGGGAGACACAGGATCCGAAGCAGGCTCCAGGCTCCGAGCTGTCAGCGCAGAGCTTGAACCCATGAACCTCGAGATCATGACCCGAGCCGAAGTCGGACGCTCAACTGGCTGAGCCGCCCAGGCGCCCCCACTATTCCTATTGAAAATGGAGAACTCCAGCGGACGGTTCGATGAACTAGCAACCACTTAGCATCTCTGCTTCCCTGGCAAGTTGCCGCCAGCAGACTCTGCCGGGTTCTCTCATAGATGAATGGCACTCTTACTCATGAAAGCTACTTTGCAAGTCTACAAATATAATTAACTTGTTGGGTATGCTTGGGAGTGCAGCCAGAAGGGTGATAGGGAATCTGGCAACGTGTGGAAAAGTTCCTTCCATTTATAAAATTGTTCCAAACAATGTATACCCAGAAGGAAAGGTTGCCCCAAAAGCCCTGTACGGGGGATCAGAGACACTCTGTGAAAATTCCGGCTTTTAAAGGAGAGGCTTCTTAGATGGTGTGACACCGGGACTCTTCGTTTTTTTTAGTTTATTTATTTATTTTGAGAGAGACAGAGCAGGGGAGGGGCAGAGAGAGAATCCCAAGCCGGCTCTGTACTGACAGCGCAGAGCCTGACTCGGGGCTCGAACCCACAAACCACAGGATCATGACCGACCTAGCCACCCAAATGCCCCAACACAGGATTCTTAAAGTGCACATAGCACCAGCCCCTGCCCCAGAGCTCCAGCCTGCCCTTCCCGAAGGCCTACCCTATAGATTTTGGACTGTGGGGCCCCACAATTTCATAGGCCAATTCCTTGCAATCAATCAATCTGTCTATCATATATATCTCATACAGGTTTTTTTCTTCTTTGGTGGAATCCTGACTGATACCATTATCAAGCCCATTCTTCATTTTTTTTCATTTTAATGATTATCGATTTTTGAGAGGGAGAGAGTGCGAGCAGGGGAGGAGCAGAGGGAGAGGGAGACAGAGGATCCGAAGCGGGCTCTGTGCTCTGTGCTGACAGCAGAGAGCCCAGTGTGGGTCTCAAACTCACAAATGGGGAGATTACGACCTGAGCCAAAGTGGGACGCTTAACCAACTGAGCCACTCAGGCAGCCCAAGCCCGTTTCCACCATGGACAACTGATCTTAATCCTCTGGGGACCTCTAAGAGCTAGTGTAGCACATGTGCTGGGGGGTGACGGTGCCGGGATATTTATACACCAATTCTTATCAATCACGGATTTGTTCCCTGACACTTTCACCCTACCGCGCACGTATATAGAGAGGGCTTTGGAGGCCAAAGAGAGTTTGCACTGGTGCTGGCAGTAAGGAAATGGATGGCATAGAAGGAAAATAATGGTCAATTCCAAGGAGATGTGAGTGGCCCAGTGACACTATCTGCTGCATCTCTGAACAGAGTAAAGTTTCAAGAGACAAAATACAAGATAGAAAAGTACAAAGGTGAGAAAGGAAATGCTTCAAAGTGTCCATCTGCCCCCATCCATGTTCCTGGGGGTTCCTGAGGTGCCCTACCCTCACCCTCACCCTCACCCACCCACACTCAAATGATTACTTCTCTATATTGTCTCAGGGGATGCCACTGGCATCTGCACAGATTACCAAGGTCAAGAGTGGGAAAGAGACTGTTGATGGGGGCTCCCTCATGCCTTTACATGCAAGGAATGTTACAACTTTCTTTTTTTTTAATTTTTTAATGTTTTATTTATTGCTGAAAGAGATAGAGCACGAGCTGGTGAAGGGCTGAGAGAGAGGGGGACACAGAATCTGAAGCAGGGTCCAGGCTCCGAGCTGTTGGCACAGAGCCCGAAAACGAGCTCGAACTCACAAGCCATGAGGTCATGATCTGAGCCAAAGTCAGATGTTTAACCGACTGAACCACCCAGGCGCCCCACAACCTTCTTCATAAGAAAGACTAGGGGCATCTGGGTGGCTCAGTCGGTTAAGCATACGACTCTTGGTTTGGGCTCAGGTCATGATATCACCGTTCGTGAGTTCGAACCCCGTGTAGGGCTCTTCGCTGCCAGTGTGGAACCTGTTTGGGATTCTCTTTCTCTCTCTTTCTCTCTCTGTGCCCCTCTCCTGCTCACACTCTCTCAAAAATAAACAAACTTTAATTTGTTTTTAACGTTTCTTTATTTTTGAGAGAGAAAGAGAGAGAGACAGGGTGAGCATGGGAGGGGCAGAGAGAGGGAAATACAGAGTCCGAAACAGGCTCCAGGCCTTGAGCTGTCAGCACAGAGCCCGATGTGGGGCTCAAACTCACGAACTGTAAGATCGTGACCTGAGCCGAAGTCAGAGGCTTAACTGACTGTGCCACCCAGGCACCCTTCAAAATAAATAAACTTTAACAAAATTTAAAAAGGGAAGACTATAGCAGACTATTCCATAATAAATCACAAAACGCAATTTACATTCTATCTACATAGAGGTAACCTATCAAAATGACAAATTTTAGTTTTTACTGTATTTAAAAATCCTCCTTGAAAGGCTGCCAGGCATAGTATGTAAGATCGTGGATGCTGGAGCCAGGGTGCCTGGATTCAAAGTCCAGCTTGAGTCACTTTCCTGGCATTTTTGGCCAAGCCACTTAACACTTAGGTCTCAGTTTCTTCATCTGTAAAATGGTCTTTGCTGTGAAGATTAAATGAATTAATATATTTGAAGGACTTAGACAAGTGAGTGACAATATAACACTGTAGGTTTAGTAACTGGAACGAAAATAAGAACGTAAAACAAATCTTAGGTGCTCCCCTATCTTTCCTCTTTATGCAGCCGACCATTTTCCCCCCTACTTCATCAAGCACTGTTCTAGGCACCAGAGTCATAAGCTGAGACCAGAACAAAGCCTGTGGCTTCATAAAGCTTTTACTTTAGCAGGAGTGAGACAACCATGTTCCCGAATAAATGATACAGCGTCCTACAGTGATGGCTAAGCAGCAAATGATCCCGGATGACACACGGAGAATTGACTATGTGCCATCCAGTGTTCTCAGCTCCTTAAATACAAGATCATTTAAATCCTCTCAAAAGCCCTTCAATGGTTATTTTCATGCTCATGTTGTCCAGGAGGAACCTGCCAAGACAAGGTCAGGTAGCATGACCCCAGGGCAAGGGGGCAGGGCTGGCGTCTGAATCTAGGCCATCCACTTACCTCCAGGGTTGTATGATCAAGAGGCTGGAGGCAGGGATCCCAGTGCAGAGAAGAAGCAGCAAACCCAGGTGATCCTGGGCTGGGACAGAATCCTGGGTTGAGACCTGAGCAGTGGCAAGGGTTGAAGCCATGAGTTTGGAAGCCATCTGGGGACATTCCTTTGTGGGACCCTAAAAAAATAAATCAATCAAAAGAAGAGTGAGTAGCTTAGAGTAGTACTATATAAATGTGTTGTTAATAGAATTATCATCATTATCGTTATCATTATAACTGACTCATGCTTCCTTATGAAAGGTAGAGCTGGCTTGAGGGGCCATGTTGGAGAGGAAATTAATGAGTAGTAAGTGAGATCATATCATTAGAGCAATTAAGAAGTCATGAATACTGCAATTCTCTAATTAAGGGTTGTTAGATGGGGCTTACACTACCCTTTCCTGATATTTCAGAGCGAGAAAGGGACCTTTCATTTATTACTGGCTTTTTTCCCTTTAATGGATGATCAGTGTGCCAGTATACCCTGCTTTTCAAAAGTTCACGTTGGGCCACTTCACTTTTAGGAAGGACCTACACCTGTTTTCGCTAACAGGGAGAAATCCAAAGAGGATTTTCACTTCTATGAAGAAAGGCAAAAAGCGAAAATAACGTTCAGTGTTTGTTTTGCAGCGAGCCGTTATAGAGGCAGCACTTACCCCGAACGGTGAGAGTGACCCCATCGAGCTCCTTCCGCGGAAACTACGCTCAACACCTCAGCAACAAACCGCCAGAGCTTTGGACCGGTCTGTGAGCATCTGTGCTTGACCTTGATTTATTTTGTGCATGTGTGAACAAGATGTGTCCTAAGGTATCAGAAGAGCCTAAGAGAGTCTCCTTGTCCATAGAGCAGGGGTCAGCAAATTATGGCTTGTGGGCCAAATTCAACCTGCAACTTATTTTTGTAAAGTTTTACTGGAACGTGGCCAAATCCATTTGTTTACACTTTGGCTTTCAGAGCTGAATACTATGACAGAGATATTATGGGTCACAAAGTTGGGAATAATTTACCATCTGGCCATTTACAGAAAAAGTTTGCCAGCGCCTGACCTAAAGGAGTAAATAAGACAATGCATATAAATGCGTATCCCGGTTCCTGGCACACCACAAGAACCCTTTGAATAGTAATGATTAGCTTTCTCTATTGCCAAAAATGCAAGAGCCATTCACTAAGGCCTAAAATATTCAGCTAATGATCATAAACACTGTGAATCTGAATGGATTTCTGAAATGTTTGGGAAGTCAGCCCAACATCGCTGTACTGCATTGTTCTTTTGGTATTTAGTTATGTCATTCATTCATTCATTCATTCGCGGATTTATTGGATTCCAGTTGTTTTCACATATCTGGTATATCTACAAGGTTAGTGGGCCAGTCATCCATGGGCACGAATCTATGCCTGATGAATATTCACGTGGAGAGGGGGCCAGAAAACATTTGGCACTGGGGGGAGACAGAGATATTAAAGCCAGTGTGGGGGTTTGTCCTGTGATCCTTGGGTCTGTGTCTGAGTCCTTGCAAGGGAAACTCTGCTTTCACGTGACAGCGTGAGAGAGGGGAGCATGCTCACCTCTGCTTTGTTTGTTTGTTTGTTTATTTTAAATTCAAGTTAGTTAACATAGAGTGTAATAATGGTTTCAGGACTAGAATTTAGTGATTCATCCCTTACATACAACACCCAGTGCTCATCACAAGTTTCCTCCTTAATGCCCATCACCCCTTCAGCCCACCTCCCCACCGAACACCCACCAGCAACCCTCAGTTTGTTCTCTGTATTTAAGAGTCTCTTATGGCTTGTCTCCCTCTCTGTTTTTATGTTATTTTTGCTTCCCTTCCCTTATGTTCTGCTGTTTCATATCTTAAATTCCACATGAGTGAAATCACATGATACTTGTCTTTCTCTGACTTATTTCACTTAGCATAATACACTGTAGTTTCATCCACGTTATTGCAAATGGCAATATTTCATTCTTTTTGATCACCAAGTAATACTCCATTGTATATATATACCTCATCTTCTTTATCCATTCATCCATTGATGGACATTTGGGCTCTTGCCATGCTTTGGCTATTGTTGATAATGCTGCTATAAACATTGGGGTGCATGTAGCCCTTTGAATCAGCACTCCTATATCCTTTGGATAAATACCTAGTAGTACCATTGCTGGGTCATAGGGTAGTTCTGTTTTTAACTTTTTGAAGAGCCTCCATGCTGTTTCCCAGACTGGCTGCCCCAGTCTGCATTCCCCCCAGCAGTGCAAGAGGGTTCCCCTTTCGCCGCATCCTCGCCAACATCTGTTGTTGCCTGAGTTGTTAATGTTAGCCAATTTGACAGGTGTGAGGTGGTATCTCATTGTTCACCTATGCTTTGTGTCCCATGGGCAAAGTGGGAAATAAAATGAAGAGAAGGGCAGAGGGGCATTCCCTCTCCATCAGTGTGGTGCACACCATGGCTGCAGCTTGTTTTGCAGGACTATAGTCTTGGAGTCATCGGGAGATGGTGCCCTAGGACCACTCTTACTGCTGTCTGTCACTCGCATGGGATATGCATGCAGTGTGGAGGGTTAAGGAGAAAGGCTTTCTCCAACAGACACTAGCATGGCGCCCTTGAATGGATTAAGAAACCTTAAAACTGCCCATAAATAGCTGGGTGAAATTTTGAGGAGGGCAGAGGCCCTTGCCCTAAACATGTGGGTAGAAACTCATGGAACTGACGTTATCAATGCTATCAAGTTCATTTTCATATGCACAAGTTGGTGAGACCTAGTGAGACTCCATTGCATGCCTAGGACAGAAACATGACTGAGGACCCATTCTGCTTGGACCCACAGAAGCCTTGGTTCAAAGTGATTTAAAGACCCTGATAAATGCTGAAAAGCCAAAAATAGCTATCTCCTCTTTGCCACTCTTACAGGTCAAAGAGCTAGAAGGAAACTTTAGCTCATCTTGTCCAACCTCCTTGTTTTACAGACAGGAAAACTCAGAGGAAATCACATATATTTCATTAATGGGAGAGCCCGGACCACACACTAGTTGCAATCTCATCTGAGGTGGGAAAGGAACAGGCCTGGAGGTGGCCCAGGAATTGGTCAGGTAGAGTCTTCTGCAGCCCAGAAAGAGTAGTGCCAAACAGGCCCATTTCTGCCATTTGCTGGAGACCAGGTCAAGAGTACAAATGGAGGTCCGTGCGCTATTTATCTAAAAATACGTTATAAATCAAGCTAGCAAACAGTGCAATAAAATGTTTCATCCTCCTATCTTGACAAATACACTTCTGGAAAAATCTGCAAATCCTGGTTCAAGTGAGAAATCTCAGACCCCGAGGCCCCGTGGACTCCTCACCTTGTGTAGTAGGGTACCATCTGAGGAGGGCCAGAATGGTTAAAATTAGAGTTCCAGGTCAGGGTCTCTCTTGCTGTGTTGTAAGCACAGTACTGGTGTCCAATGTGGTGGCAGAAATTTATAATCGGGACAAGGAGAAACCACAAAAAAACAAACAAAAAACCCAAAAAACATTTCTTAAAGCACATGCCAATGAGCTATGGCCCTGTGTCCCCTAAATACACCCTAGCTGCCCGCCCCCTTTCCTTTCCTGAGTCCAGCTGTGCTAAAATGGAAGCAACAACCATTACAAAACATTTCAACTAATAGAAGTTCAGTCTGGTAGGCAGGAGGTAATCTTCGGGAACATCTACTTTGCAGGGAAGCAGAGAATTTTGGAACCATATTGGGATAAATAATATGGGGTCCTGTAGACAGAAACCAATTAAGTCGAACCCCAGGTCGAGACTTCCCTAGTTGTCATCTCTACATAATAATCTCTATTCCAAGGCTCTCAGGGCCACCTGAGCCTCTTTGGTCTCATTCAAACTCAGGAAAAGAAAAATGTTCATTTTATTTGAACCAGAAGAGGGGAACATAGATTCTTTCCGTTCATTTTCATAGGCCATTGACTTCCACAGACTGCTTCTTTAGGTGGTTTGGTAATCGTCCTTACTTAACATTCGGTGATATTCTATATGCTTTTAGCAATAGGAGTAGTGAACCAGTTAATCTTGAAAACACATCTTGTCCTAATTTCATCATTATTTTGACCACCCCTTCTTTTTGACTTCATTTAGAGGGTCCTCACTCCTTATTTCTGTATCCAAACAGAGGAAGGGTTCAATTTTCTTACATTCTCCCAAGTGGTTTTGCCTAAAATGGGAGCAAATTACATTCACAGCAGAAGAAAATTACGGGCTTACGTACTTTATATTTTCAACAGTACGTCTTCAAGAGTGTTTCTGTTGATCAACTGAGGAACTAGGACACTCAAGACCTTGAGGCAAGTCAAGCATCTCTTAAGACAGTTTATCATGACGCTGTTCAAAAACCACTTCGCAAAGCCTTAGAAGTGACTTGGGAATCGGAAAGGTTTCCTTAACTAGTTGATATCAGTTACTAAGGAAGGAAAGATGCATAGAGTTACTTAAGAAATGTAAGCAATGACAATTGCATAGACTAGTGTACCATGGTCTTATTTGATTTTGTCATTCATCAAAATCCACAAATATTTCTTGAGAACCCTTTAAGTACTTGATGCAGATCAATAGTATTTTGAATTTCAAGGACAACAACTAATCGATACAAAATTGGCAACCAGCATGAGAAAAAAATCAATTTCTGGTGGCTAATGTAACCGTACTTCTTAGTTGCTAGTTCCAAGTTTTTGCTTGGTTCACCCACTTACACTTACCAATTATGAATCATGTTTAGAATGCCATTGGTGCTTTTAAGGAATATCTACTGAAGCTGGGTTACACAATTTTCCTTACACAATTTGTTTTAAAAAGGAAAAAACCCACAAACTACTTGACATTCCTGCCTTCAAGGGGATTTTAGTATACATGAAAGGAAATAAAAATGTATAAATAATATACAAATATGTACAACTTTTTTTAAGTTTATTTATCTATTTTGGCGGGGGGGGGGAGGGAGAGAAAATCCCAAGCAGGCTCCACACTCAGTGTGGGGCCTGACACAGTGTGGGGCCTGACACTCAGTGTGGGGCTCTATCTCACGAACTGTGAGATCATGACCTGAGCTGGAATCAAGAGTCAGACACTCAACCGACTGAGCCACCCAGATGCCCCATAAATATATACAAATTTAAATAAAAATTATATATGTAGATATATAGATATAGATATAGATACATAAAACCAACAACCCAGAAGGATTCTGGGAAGAGGGCAACCTGAGCACATGATTTTTACTCCTATTTCCCTCAGCTTTCTGCTGTGGTGAATCAACTCATAAGTTAAAGGCTTGTGTGTGCGTGTGTGTGTGTGTGTGTGTGTGTGTGTGTGTGTTTGGGTGCATGGGTTGGGTATATGGTATAGAGATGCACATGTTTCACTCTAGGAACCTGGAGGGGATCCTACACTTCTAGGATCTTCAGTCTTCCCACATGACCTCCCAGAAACCAGGTTAGGAGAAGGCACCTTCTCTGTGGCATGATTTCAATTGCCCAGGAGGTGGGAGACCATTCTCTCTGATCTGTCCTGGAGTCGGGAGCTCTGATTCTAAGGCCTTGCAGTGCAGGAATTGACTAAACGTGTGGAGATAAATCTTTCTTTCCTGCTCACCGATGAATCTCTGAGACATGTTGCTGATTCCATGAATGTTGCCATTGCTGGGGGGAACCGGTGCTATGAACTGCTTCCCTTCCAGTGGGCCAAAAACAGCAGCCACTCAAAGCTCAAACCTGGAGAAGACCAAGATAATAGAATCCTCAGCATCAATCAGTTCTGTTGTTTCACCTGTGGTTTAACATGAAAAATTTCTGACTTCATTGTTCTGCAAGGCCACCATGGCCTGACCGTCTTCACCAACCCTACACAAATGTTCTTGGAGTTCTTACTGCAGTGACTGGACAAGTGATTCACGGATCAATTAAGGTGACATAGTTTCAAGGACAAGAGTTATAGTATTAGAAGAAAACTACAAAAATCTATGATGATAATCCCTATTAAAAAAAAAGGAAATGCAAAAAAAAAAAAGAAAATAAATTGTGAGAAAGCAAAAGGTTTTAGAAATTTTATTTATTTATTTTTTTAAGTAGGCTTTCACGCCCAGCATAGAGCCTAATGTCAGGCTTGAACTCACAACCCTGAGATCAAGAACTGAGCTGAGATCAAGAGTCGGACACTTAACTGACTGAGCCACCCAGGCACCCCTGGAAAATTTTAAAAGTGGGATTTCTGGGGGTGCTTGGGTGGCTCAGTCGGTTAAGCGTCCGACTTTGACTCAGGTCATGATCTCACAGTTTGTGAGTTCAAGCCCCACGTCAGGCTGTGTGATGACAGCTCAAAGCCTGGAGCCTGCTTCGGATTCTGTCTCCTTCTCTCTCTGCCCCTCCCCACTTGTGCTCTGTCTCGCTGTCTCTCAAAAATAAGTAATGTAGGGGCGCCTGGGTGGCTCAGTCGGTTGAGCGTCCGACTTCGGCTCAGGTCACGATCTCGCGGTTCGTGAGTTCGAGCCCCGCGTCGGGCTCTGGGCTGATGGCTCAGAGCCTGGAGCCTGCTTCCGATTCTGTGTCTCCCTCTCTCTCTGCCCCTCCCCCGTTCATGATCTGTCTCTCTCTGTCCCAAAAATAAATAAACGTTAAAAAAAATTTAAAAAAAAAAATAAGTAATGTAAAAAAAATTAAAAAAAAAAAGTCAGATTTCTGGGGGAGCCTGGCTGGCTCAGTTGGTGAAGCATGAGACTCTTGATCTTAGAGTTGTGAGTTCAAGCCTCACGTTGGGTGTAGAGCTTACTTAAAAACAAAACAAAAATCTTAAAAAAGAAAAAGAAAAAAAGTGGGATTTATAAATTTAAAGGTTACAAAGAAGTGAAAAAATGGAATCAATGCTACAGAAAACTGAATAAGCGACTTGGAAGTTCAAATACAGAAACGATCTCAAAAAGCAAAACAGAACATGAAGAAATAGAAATCATGGGTGAAAAAAGAAAACGTGTTATAAAGCAAGCCCTGAGATTTATGCCAAGAATAGAATTTCCAGGAGAGAAGGCAAATGATAGAAAGAAAGCAATAATTCAAGAAATGATAGAAAGAATGCTTATCTGAGCTTCCAACTTAATCAAGTTTTCAGATCAAAAGTGTTCATTGGGCACCCAACAGGATTAAATACACACTCCTAGACATATCTGGTGAAATTCTAGGATAAAGTATCTTGGAAACTTTTAGACAGAAAAAAAAAAAAAACAAAAAACAAAGTATGAGCAAAAGAGAAGATAATCAAAGGGAAACAGATTTCTTTTCTGCTATATAAATCTAGAGGATACAGTAGCTCATTTATAAAATTTTGAGAGAAAAATATAGCAGCCAATGCCCTCATTTACTCATGAAGGCAGCATTGACACAGTTTCACACATGCAAGGGCCCAGAAAGTATGCTAACTATGCATCCTTTCTGGAGAGACTGAGGAAATTCTCCAGGCAAATGGAAATTAAATCAGAAGACTTTTCAAGATGAGGGAAATGAAATTTCTAATGAAATTTCTCACAATAGTGTATGATAATTCTAGGCTCCTCTGTCCAGTTACCTCCAGCTCTTCATTTTCATTGCTTTCCCACTGATCCAAGCTATTATAATCTCTCATTGGTTGTTTCTTTGGTCACCTTCTAATGGCTCTCCATGTTTTCACTATATTCTCGTTCACTTTGACCAGACTCATCTTTTCCAAAGAGTACTTTGGGTTTCTTTGTTTGTTTGTTTGTTTTTAATGTAAGCTCTATGCCCGACATTGAACTCATGACCCCAGGATCAAGAGTCACATGCTTTACTGACAAAGCCAGTCAGGCGCTCCTTCCAAAGGGTACTTTGATTTTGCCACCTCTCCCACACTCCTTAAACCTTTCAGCAGCTTTACATTGTTCTCAGGTTGGAAAGTTAAATCTTTAACATGCTGTGAAGGTTTTGCATGATATGACTCCATCTTACCTACCCAGCTTTATCATGTACCTCTTCTGCCTTCTTTCACATTATGTGCTCTCCCACCGTGGGGAATTGTGCACTCTGAACCTGTTCCTTGAACATTTTCCTTCCCCTCCTCCACTTGGTTGAATTTTTATTCATCCACTTTGAGGGCAGACCCTTGAAAAAGATCGCTCTTTGGAAGAGAAACGATCAAGACTCAACTCAGAAGGGACAATTAATCAGCTATAGATATAATTCTCTTTGCTTTGTTTTGTCTTCTGGTTGGGGCAAAGGTGTAAATTCCTGGAAAGATGAGAAAATGGCCAACTGAAGAAGAAGTAAAGATGACAAGCGACGACGTTGTCTACAAGTTAATGATAGTGGTCAGAGTGGCATGCGAGAGAAGTATGTCATGGAATCAGTTTTTAGAATCTTACATACACGAATTCACTCTCTAGCACTCGTTGGGACCATTACATAAACTGAAATATGGGACAGTTGATCATACGTAGAAGAGGTTTTCTGTGGAAACATCTATAAGGTCTAATGGGCGTGTCATGACTTGAGGAAACTCATACAACATTAAAAAGGAAAACGTCTATTGGTGTATTAGTTTTCTAAGGCTGTGAAACAAATTACCATAAACTCAGTGGCTTAAAACAGCACACATTGATTTTTTTCACATTTTTTGTTGCTGATGAGTCCAGGAACGGCTTAGCTCGATTCTCTGCTCCGAGGTCTCATAAGGCTACAATGAAGATGTCGTGTAGGGTTGCAGTTTCACCTGAGGCTCAGGTGGGGAAGGATCTACTTCTAAGCTCTGATGGCTGACGGCAGCACTCAGTTTCTTGTTGGACTGGGGGCTTACGTTTCTTGATGCTGTTGGCCAAAGGGTACTCTCAATTGCTTACCACGTGGCCCTCTCCTTAGGCCAGCTCATACCAAGTCAGCTGGCAGCTTCAAAGTCAGCACAGGAAAGAGTGTCTCAGCAAGTGGGAGTTACAGTCTATGTACCATAATCGTGTGCACATAATCACACACATCTCATCGCATTTGCCATGCTTCTTGGTTACAAACAGATCACAGGTCCTGGTCAACACTTAAGAGAATGGGACGACACAAAGGCATACACACCAGGAGGCAGGGATCATGGGGATTACCCTTGACTCTGTTTGCCACAGTTGGGTATGCATGGTTTTTATTCAGCTCTGAGAAATTGTTTTGCATTATGTTGCATGACCTTGACTATGATAACAAATATCTGATGATCCTTCCAAGTGTCTTGACTTCTCTGTTACCAGCAAGCCTTCCCTAAAATGTTGAAAGAGATGTAGCGACTCCTAACACCATCAAGGTTACTAGGGAGGTACACCATAAGATAATTTATGTTAAAGAAATCAGTATGATAATCTGTCAAGGAAAAGAAAAACTTAATAAATTCTTGAAACTGAGATGCATAAGATAAAAATGTTGTCAAGCCAGGAGAAGAGGTTTCCTTGAACACCCCCAACAAGCGTCTGGCAACTTGGAATAAATGTGAGGGGATAAATGATATCAGTCATTATGGTAAGGAGATCAAAGTGGCTAGTGTGATGAGGCTGGCCCCATGCCAACTAAGAAATCCACCATTATTATTTGTCTTTCCACGTATGTTCCCTATGAAGAATATGATGTATTGGCCAAGCTAGATGTGGTCTTCTTGGCTGTTGCATCATATGCAGTGAATTTGCATCCTCACTTATACATTGGATTTTATTCTATTGCATACTGAGAGTTAGTTTTCTTGAATGGTTCGATTATCAAGGCACTAACAAAAAATTACTCTTCATCTATCCTCCCATGTGACCTCAGTGCTCTGCCTCACTTGGTGTTTCATTTTACAGATGAAGAAATGGCGACCCAACTAGGTTAAATCAGTTTAGAAGGCTAGAAAATGGAAGAATCAGATTTCAACCCAAGTCTGTCTCTCTGTATATGTAGTGGTTCAATGTAATTTAGTTTGAAAAGTTTTACTACTAAACACGATTATTGAAAACTCTCCCTGACTCCAGCCCTGGGGATGGATGGAGCCTTAAGCAAAGGGAAAAATGGTAAAGCTCTAAGTCTTAAAAGTGGGGGGTGGGAGATGGATGGACTTGGTCACAGTGTAAGAACTTTAAATGGGATTGGGCTGAAAGCTGGACTCAAGACAAATTCTCAAGTTACTGTTTTCAGGCCTCTCATAATCTACCTGTTTAGGTGTGGGATTGACCCTGCTGCCTGAAGGAGGGCTCAGCCTGCAAGTAGTTTATCAGTTAACTCTGTAACCTCAGGGAATGTGGAGTGGGTTGCAGTGTGATGGGCAGGGAATCAAGTCATTAGAGATTGGCTCCCAGCCTTTAATTTCAGTTGGAGTCACTGGGTTGGATGTTAGCATCGTATCAGTGTTAAGTTCCTATTTTGAGGGATTGAGACTGGTAATGTGGGAGAATGTCATTGTTTGGGGAAAATATAACCAAAGTGTTTTGAAGTGATGGGACACTACATTGGCAGATGGCTCTCCAAGAAATTTTTGTTTTTGTTTTTGTATTAGTAGGCTCCACGCCTAGCGTGGGGCCCAGTGCAGGGCTTGAACTCACAACCCTGAGATCAAGACCTGAGTTGAGATCGAGAGTTGGATGCTTAACTCACTGAGCCACTCAGATGCTCCTGGCTGTCCAAGAGTTTAGGCAAGACTAACAATGAAAGAGAGAGAAAGAGAGAGGGAGAGAAAGAGAGTGTAAAAGCAAATGGAGTAACATATTAATTTGAAACCTCGGTAAAGCAGATACAGGAGTTGTTTGAACTGTTCTGATGACTTTTCATTGATTTTGAATCTATTTCAAAATAGATTTTAAAAATAATTCAAAGGGATACATGCACCCTGATGTTTATGGCAACATTATCTACAATAGCCAAATTATGCAAAGAGTCCAAGTATCCATCAACAGATGAATGGATGAAGAAGTGTACATATACAGTGGAATATTATTCAGCCATAAAAAGAATGAAGTCTTGGGGTGCCTGGGTGGCTCAGCTGGTTAAGTGTCCGACTTCAGCTCAGGTCATGATCTCGTGGCTCATGAGTTCGAGCCCCGTGTTGGGCTCTGTGCCAACAGCTCGGAACCAAGAGCCTGCTTCAGATTCCGTGTCTCCCTCTCTCTCTGCCCCTCCCCTACTTGTGCTCTCTCTCTCTCTCTCTCTCTCACTTTCTCTCTCTCAAAGATAAACAAACATTACAAAAAAAAGAATGAAATCTTGCCATTAGCAACAACATGGATGGAAATAGAGAGAATTATGCTAAGCAAAAGAAGTCAGTCAAAAACAAAGACCTTATGATTTCATTCCTGTGTGGAATTTAAGAAACAAACCAGCAGAGGGGGAAAAAGAAGAGAGAGAGAGAGAGGTAAACTAAGAAACAGACTCTTGGGGCATCTGGCTGGCTCAGTCAGAAGAGCATGGGACTCTTGATCTTGGGGTTGTGACTTCAAGCCCCACAGTTGGTGTAGATTACAGAAAAGAAAAGAGGAAAAAGAAACAGTCTATTAACTACACAGAACAAACTGATGGTTACCAGAGAGGATGTGGGTGGGGAGGATGGGTTAAATAGGTGATGGGGATTACGGAGTGAACTTGTGATGAACACCAGGTATTGTATCGAAGTGTTGAATCACTATATTGTCTGCCTGAAACTAATGTTATGTTGTATGCTAACTAGCTAGAATTTAAATAAAAACGTAAAAAAAAAACCTTTTTAATTAATAAAGCTAAAGGGGAGTGGGAGATACAGGCTTCCAGTCATGGAATGAATAAGTCACGGGGTGAAAGGTACAGCATGAGGAACATAGTGATATCATAATGGCGCTGTGGGGTGAGACACGGTAGCTACCCTTGGGGGGACCACAGCATAACATATAAACTTGTCCAATCACTGTGTTGTGCACCTGAAAGAACGTAAACATTGTGGGTCAACCATATTCAAATTTTTAAAAATTAAGAAAAAGATATACTTAGAGCATATATTTTTTTTAAAAAAACCTGAAACTGAAAATAAATAAAAATAAAGAAATCTGAGGAGGCAAGCTCTGTTGCCGGGCTTGTTTACAGGGGAGAAAAAGAAGGTGTAGAGTGGCGCAGGCACTTGCCCCAAGTCACTAAGTCAGCAAGGGGTGGACTTGGCTGGATGCCCAAGTGGATGAGGCGAATGAGGCGGAAATTGGCCTGTTGAGGACGACAGAATTTCCACAGCCATCGTGCCTGTCTTGTTAGGTTCTTGTCCTTCAGATTGCACAATAGTGAGCTCAACTCAGAGAAGGTGTCCACACAGATAGAGGTATTTCTTTTTCTTTTTAATTTTTTTTAACGTTTATTTCTTTTTGAGAGAGAAAGCGCGGGCAAGGCAGGGGCAGAGAGAGAGGGAGACGCAGAATCCGAAGCGGGCTCCAGGCTCTGAGCTGGCAGCACAGACCCCCCCCCCCCCCATCCAGGGCTGGAACTCATGAACCGTGAGATCGTGGCCCCGGCTGAAGTCGGATGCTCAACCGACTGAGCCACCCAGGCACCCCTGAATAGAAATATTTCTATATGCCAGTGCTTTGTCATGTAATAGCCACTCTCAGCTGTCACCCAAGCCCAGACTAGGCCGGAATACAGAATGAGGTGTGCAGAAACCGATGTTGGGCTCTGTATGTCTGAAAAAAAGCAGGAGCCTGAAGGATGCAAAGGAGATGACAAAGAAGAGGTCTGCCTTGCTGCCTAAATCTCTTAATGACAATTAAACTCGTCTCTTATGGCCATTGACAAGGGGGCTGTGTGTATAAAAGCACTTCAAATGGCTGGGCTCGGGACCTATCTAATGAGGTCTTTGATTATTTCATGGGGAAAAGATATGAGTAGGAGGAAGAAAAAGAGCCTATGATGGAGTGAAGGAGATAATGGACTTTAAAAATGGGGCAATTTACCATTTAGAAGGTGAAAGATTAGCATTTGGCGGGGGGGCGGGGGGCATAATCATTAACAATCTCTTCCCTATCTTCTTTGTTACAATTACAAAATAAGTGGCAAAAGAGAATATAAAAAATAATAGTGAATCCTATAAAAAGAACTTAGTTTTCCTCTTAATGAGCACACTGAAATCATCAACTTTACTTTTCTCCCAAATGCCTTTCAGTTAAAAATGTTATGAAACATCACTGGCTCATTAGGTAAATGATATGTGCTGGACTTTCATGTTCTTAGACGGAAACTAATGTACTGGTAGCTTTTAAGGGATCTTAGAGTCACATTAAAATGTAAAAAAGTCTTAGCATTGGCTCCTGGTTTATCAAGACTGAACTGTCCTTCCGGTCATCGGTTACTGTTCTGTCACTGATACGGTGTACTGGCTTTGGGTTATTAACCACATTTTCAAAAGTGAATTACCAGACTCAACTATGTGTGTGGGAGTGGCAAGAAAAAAAAAAAACAAGTTAAATATCAAAGGAATGAAATGGTTTCCAGTGCCTTTATGCTTTTAATGACTATTTTACCTGTTTTCTCTTAAATCTTACTGATGATCTCAGCAATGTGAGAGGTGGGCATTAGAATCCACGGACCAGGGATGCCTGGTTGGCTCAGTCGGTTAAGTGTCCGACTTCAGCTCAGGTCATGATCTCGAAGTTTGTGGGTTCGATCCCCTCATCGGGCTCTATGCTGAGAGCTCAAGAGCCCGGAGCCTGCTTCAAATTCTGTGTCTCCCTCTCTCTCTGCTCCTCCCCTGCTCGTGCTCTGTCTCTCCCTCTCAAAAATTAGTAAACATTACAAAATTAAAAAGAATCTGTGGACCAAATGCTTGGACTTAGGCATGTATTGGTCCCAATGCATAATTCATTTCAGTGGTAGGAGCAGTCTTATCTATAATGGCTAATGTGATGTCATGGTTAGAAATTCATTGATCGGCTAGTTTGAGAATTGTCTCTGATGTTCCTGACATGATTGCACCATGTGTAAACCTCTAATTATGCTAAACCTCTCCTTCCTCCTCCTGTGAAATCTAAAAGGACTGTTACTGGCTGCCATACCAGGACTTAGTGTATGCACTTGTTAAAGGATCACCGTTTTGTACCAATTGAGTATTTTATGATTACTCTCACGGGTGGGTTTTTGGTTTTTTGTTGTGTTTATTTGTTTGCAGGGAGAGAGAAGATTCTCGTTTTGATTCTTTATCTTTTTTTTTTTTAATTTTTTTTCAACGTTTTTTATTTATTTTTGGGACAGAGAGAGGCAGAGCATGAACGGTGGAGGGGCAGAGAGAGAGGGAGACACAGAATCGGAAGCAGGCTCCCGGCTCCGAACCATCAGCCCAGAGCCTGACGCGGGGCTCGAACTCACGGACCGCGAGATCGTGACCTGGCTGAAGTCGGACGCTCAACCGACTGCGCCACCCAGGCGCCCCTCTTTATCTTTTTTTTTAAAAGTTTATTTATGTATTTTGAGAGAGAGAGAGCAAGTGAGTGCATGAGTGGGGAAGGGGCAGAGAGGGAGTGAGAGAGACAGAATCCCAAGCAGGCGCCACACTGTCAGCACAGAGCCCAACCCAGAGCTCTATGTAGGGCTCAGTCTCATAAACCATGAGATCATGACCTGAGGCGAAACCGAGAGTCGGACTGAAATACTCAGGCACTCCGACCCTTTCTTTTTTAAAGAAACATTTTCTTGGGGCACCTGGGTGGCTCAGTTGGTTAAGCAATAAGAAATCAGGTCATGATCTCAGGGTTCGTGAGTTTGAGCCCCATGTTGGGCTCTCTGTTGTCAGCACAGAGCCTGCTTCAGATCCTCGGTCTCCCTCTCTTTCTCTCTTTCTCAAAAATAAACTTTAAAAAAAAGAAAAGTTTTGTTTTGCAACAGTAACAAGACAATAACACATACCCTTCCTGTCTCTCTCACTGGCACAAGATAATCTGAGAGTAAGAGGAAGTAATTTAAGTTGAGCTGATGAAGTCTGACTCACAAGCTAGAATATTTTCTTTCCTAAATGCGTTTTTATTTTGTTATTTATTTCTATTGTTTCTATTTTTTATCTTTTCCTAAATAGATTTTTATTTATTTTTTAAAGTTTATTTTTAAGAGAGAGAGAGAACACACACAAGCAGGGGACGGGCAGAGAAAGAGAGAGAGAGAGAGAGAGAGAGAGAGAGAGAGAGAGAATCCCAAGGAGGCTCCACACTGTCAGCACAGACCCTGATGCAGGCCAGAACCCATGAACCGTGAGATCATGACCCGGGCTGAAGTCAGACGCTCAACCAACTGAGCCACCCAGGCACCCCCTAAATACATTTTTAAATTAAATTTGGCATAATTGATTCTCAAATTTTGCCAAAAGTGGCATACATGTTGAGTATTAATTATATTCGGGAAATACATTCAAGGTTTTAGGGATACTGTGCTGATTGACATATGATAGCTGTTTTCAGTCTGTGACCATTTCTTAGGAGCAAGGGTGTTTTTGTCCTGTTGGAGAAGTAAAATACCTGGATGCTGAAATGTGTCTAACTTAATTTCCTTGATCCTTGCAAATACCACCTCTCTAGAGAGGACCAATGGGTTCTGCTTCTATGGAGAAAAAGTCCAACCTGATCTTACAGGCAGTTTGGTTTAAAGGTGTAGCTCACCTTTAGGTATGCCCTGGGTATATCATTTGTTTCTTTTTGTTTCTTTCCTTTCTACTCATTTTTTTCCCTTTCTGTTTTCCGCTTGCTGGCAGAAAGCCAGCATTGAGAATTCTAATTCTCTAAAACAAGTCAAGCATATTAACTGAACTCTTCAAGAAGGAATTCATTAGTTCTAGTAACAATTTTTATTAAACGAGTAGGGATGATGTTGCTTATTTCAGGAGAAGAAAAATTTAATAAGAGAGTTTTTTGTTTTTCAATAATGCTTTTTACACTACAGCCTTTAAAAAATGCCATCTGACATGGCCAAGATATTGAAGCTGAAGCACAAATCATAAATCCTGGGAAAATACAAAAATGTCATCAATCCTCTTTGAGAGTCAACTTTACCATCTAAACTGTGAAGAGAGGAGCTTCCGTTCAGGATTGGTATGAAGCAGTCTTTGTGAGCAAATTACTTAATATAATTATGGTCCAATTTCCTTATTTTATTTCTTTTAAGTTTTTTAAAGTTTATTTATTTTGAGAAAGAGACAGAGCGAGCATCGGAGGGGCACACGGGGAGAGAGAATCCAAAGCAGGTTCCACAGTGTCAGTGTGGAGCCTGATATGGGGCTCGAACTCACAAACTGTGAGATCATGGCCTGAGCCAAAACCATGAGTTGGACATTTAACTGACTGAGCCACCCAGCTGCCCCAATTTCCTTATTTAAAAAATGGGGATGGATGGATGGATGGATGGATGGATAGGTAGGTAGATGGATAGATACATAGATAACTAGATAATAGATGGATAGGTAGATAGATAGTCTGTCTTTATAATATTTCTTACTGGGCTTGAATAGGTATCCATTGAGATTTCATTTTATTCAATAGACTTATACCACATCATGCAAATAAAGAAAATGTTACCATGCCGTAAGTGAGTTAGTACATTGACTGTCAAAGCCTCTTTGGATTTGGATGACATGTGCCCTGTTATTGGGAGTACACATAGCTAGTAAAAAGCATCAAAATTATGAACCGGAGCTTGGATCTGGAACCTGCCCGTGGAAATTAGGAAGTGGGTGACAGAATATAGGGACCTGGAAGGAGATGAAAGAAATACACTGTAAATCTCATAGACCCATTTAGTGCATAGGGTTCCTTTAAAATGTTTAAGAAGGTACCTTCACTCTTAAGGCTATTGCTTAATGTTATTTACTGCTTAGGATGCCTCTTCTTCATGTTAGATATTACGTATTGACAAGATTAGATATCATACATAAAAAGGCTCTTTCTTACCATGTAGTCTCAAAGATATCAATGAAATTGTATCAACTTTATCATCTTTTTTTTATTGTTTATTTATTTTTGAGAGAGACAGAGACAGAATGCAAGTGGGTTAGGGGCAGAGAGAGAGGGAGACACAGAATCGGAAGCAGGCTCCAGGCTCTGAGCTGTCAGCACAGAGCCTGACGCAGGGCTCGAACTCCTGAGCCGTGAGTTCATGACCTGAGCCAAAGTTGAACGCTCAACTGACTGAGCCACCCAGGCACCCCTCAACTTTATCGTCTTTTAAAAATCCCTTAAAATTTCCCAGTGTCTATGTAACTTAGGTTACAATAACTGCCCTTGCTGTGTAGGCTAAACAGGAAGTTAGAAAGTCAGTATTAGGTATTTTTCAGGCCTAAGATTGGACACAAGGTACCTCTTTTTTTTTTTTTTTTTAAGCAAGCTCTATGCCCAATGTGGGGCTTGAACTCACAACCCTGAGATCAAGAGTGGCGTGCCCTACCCACTGAGCCAGCCAGTCAGTCACCTCCAGAATACTTCTTTTCTGTAAGGCTTGGGAGAAGTGAGGTTTTCTGTGTTTTCTTGATTTGGCCAATCAGACCCATACATCTCCAATTTTTCAGACCAGTCATGACCTAAAACATTTGTTCTCATTATTCCAATGACGAAAATCATCCTTGGTAGGCCATGTGCTCCATTTCTGATATTTGGAGTTTACTGATTCGACACATAGTTTTGAGTACCTGCTCCATGCCATATCACAGGGTGTATAACCTAAATCAAAACCAGAATCATGGTTTTAATCTATTTAATTCATAAGGAGCACCCACTGAACAAATAGGTGTGGTTAGTTTGTAGCGTTCCCGTGGTGAGCAGAACAGACCCATTTTTCCCCTAATAAAGCTTTCATTCAAGCAGGCCAGTATGCCCTCCCCATCCACCCCACTGACGTTCTGTGTTTCTGAATAATGACTGTCCGTGTTTGGCTTTTTCCATGGCTGTTTTCCTTTTGTGCAGTTAGGCTTTGCTGCCTGGGTCCACTATTTCCAAGGGTTAGAGCTCAAGCCCCCATTTAGCAAACTAACTAAAATATATCATAGGATCTACTTCTTTTGGCTTCTTTCCAGTATTTGAAAGTTTTTATAAAGTGCCGGTTTACTTCCCTTCCTTGGTCTCCAGATTTACACCATATAAACAGTGTGGGGAAAAAAAATAAAGCTGCTTTGGGATGCCTGGGTGGCTCAGTCAGTTGAGCGCCCGACTTCAGCTCAGGTCATGATCTCACGGTTCTTGGGTTCAAGCCACGCATCGGGCTCTGTGCTGACAGCTCGGAGCCTGGAGCCTGCTTCGGATTCTGTGTCCCCCTCTGTCTCTGCCCCTCCCCTGTTCATGCTCTGTCTCTCTCTGACCCTCAAAATAAAATCTAAAAATGTTTTAAAAAATTAAAAAAAAAAAGATGCCTCTCCGAAAATGGAGTGGGGAAAAATGATGGAAAGTCTGGAGGGAATGAAAATAATTTTATGATCCTCAGCTTCCTTCTCGTATTTTTCTCTTGTTGCATTTTTTTAAAAGAGCTATTAAAAAGGCCTTTCTGTAGATACTCACTTTCTTCTCACTCCTCCTTCTGCCCGTAACAAAACCTGGTATATTTTTCCATTGTCTGACGCCCACATATATTTATGTGCAGAAAGAGTGATACTATATCAAGACAAATCCTTCCTCGATGGACATCACAACCCAAAGACTCCTTTCATCTCCCACAATTAGCTGTTCGAGGAAATCGTAATTGCTTGCTTTTGCATGAGTTTTTAAAGAAACTTTGCCCGTGGGGTGCCTGAGTGGCTTAGGTGGTTAAGCATCTGACTTCAGCTCCAGTCATGATCTGATGGTTCCTGGGTTTGAGCACCTCGTTGGCTCTGTGCTGACAGGCCGGAGTCTGGAGCCTGCTTCAGATTCTGTGTCTCTCTCTCTTTGTGCCCCTCCCCCGCTTGGACTCTGTCTCTGTCCCTCTCAAAAATAAGTAAAAACTTAAAAATTAACTATTATAGCTAATAATATCTATGCACAATCAGCTCTCATGAACTGGTACACACCAGCTCCAACACACGGCTGGCTATAACTGCAAGAATATGGGGGACATCGTCAAAATTTTTTTTTAATGTTTATTTACTTTTGAGAGTGAGAGAGACAGAGCACGAGCTGGGGAGGAGCAGAGAGGGAGACACAGAATCCGAAGCAGGCTCCAGGCTCTGAGCTGTCAGCACAGAGCTCGACGCGGGGCTCGAACTCACAAACCGTGAGATCATGAACTGAGCCACCCAGACGCCCCTGACATCGTCAAATTTTCACATTGAACATAAAAATCAAGAAAGAAAAAAATACATATAATTCTACTAATATAAAATTCAAAGCATAGGCAAAACTGAAGGATAAATCTACTTTTTTAAGAAAAAAAAAAACAATATATAGGTGATAAAACTCTGAAGGAACACAGGGCGCCTGGGTCTTAGTCGGTTAAGCTTCCAACTTCACATGGTTCGTGAGTTCAAGCCCCATGTCAGGCTCTGTGCTGACAGCTCAGAGCCTAGAACCTGCTTCGGATTCTGTGTCTCCCTCTCTCTGCCGCTCCCCCGCTCATGCTCTGTCTTTCTCTCTCAAAAATAAAATAAAACATCAAAAAATATATATATATATATTTTAATTTTAAAGGAACTTTGCCCATTTCTAGAAAATTAGTGGGGCTTTGTACATTTTTCAGTTCTTAAATTTGGGATGGAGGTGGTATTTCAGGTTGAGTTCCTTGGTGGCTGGGGGTGGGGGGTGGTGGGGGTTGGTGCGTGCAGATTAGGAGGTAAAGATTTACCTGCAAGTGATTAAGGATGCGCTACCAGAAGGAACTGGTTAGGAACTGGAGAAGCCGGGCAGGGGACATGATTAGGGCAGTAAGGGCGCAATTGCAGACTTCAGGCAAAGTCCCAGGGAGAGTAAGTAGTGTATCACAAAGGGGAACTCTGAGAGATTGTCCTCAGAGGTTGTCCCTACGGGCACAAGGGGTCTGGGCTTTCATGCTTTTTCACAAGCCACTTACTGGCCAAGGACCCCACCTGGGGAGGTAGGTAGGGCGGTAACGACCCAGGCAATAAACGATGTGGGACAAAGCAAAAGGATCTCTGAGCTCCGGGAGCGGAGAGCGGGGAGCGTTGCCCAGGATGATAAAAAGAATCACAGGAATCTGGGAAGAGTGTCAGTGTCAGGTCACCAACAAGCATCATAATGGGTTCCTGTAGAGATGGAAAAAGACAGTCCTCTGAAGCATGCTTTGATTTGTAGAAAGCTTGGTGACAGGTGTGATAACTAATTACGTGTACAAATCTTACATCTTTTTAAACGCCACCAGGAGGAATCATCTTCTCTCCCACTAACTCTTTTCGCTAAGTTATTGCTCAACAAACAGCAACAGGAGGGGCCCCAAATTGTGGAATTTGGACACATTTGCTCTGATTTGCCATATCTTAGATACAGCTCTCAAAAACCAATAGGCAGGGGCACCTGGGTGGCTTAGTGGGTTATGCGTCCAACTTGGGCTCAGGTCACGATCATGGTTCATGAGGTCCAGCCCCGTGTTGGGCTCTGTGCTGACATCTAGGAGCTTGGAGCCTGCTTCAGATTCTGTGTCTCCCTCTCCTTCCGCCCATCCCCTGTTTGTACTCTGTATCTCTCTCCCTCTCTCTCTAAAAAACAAAACAAAACAAAACAAAACAAAACAAAACAAAACAAAACAAAACCCCAATATACCGATTTCTATTATATCTCCTAAAGGAAGGACAATAAAGTCTCTAAGTTATCATCAGTTGCTCAGATAGGTAATTAACTTGATGTTTATTCAGAACATTGTTGGTTGACTGATTCTTTTAGATCCTAAGACTTAGATGATTCTTTCAAATAAGCAGTCCAAGGACTATACTGAATCAAGGTATATTTTTCTTCTAAGATTTTCCATAATAGCCCAATATTTATGATATAAGGTAAAACTCATAACCACATAGCGACTCAATTATTCTCAATCTTTCTTCTGCATGGGTCTCTTTAGAAAATTGCTCTGAAATGAATGGACTCAATTTTCTGAGAGTTACTAAAAGTGATGCCTTTTGAGAAATATCACCGTTGCCTGATTTTAAAGACTCGCGTCTCAGGGCCATAGTCAGGGAATGATTTCATTTTAATTGTGAGCCATGCTGAGATTTGGAAGAAACTTCGAAGCTTTGAGTAGGCTCCAGTAACTAAATTTCAAGAAAAGAATAACTCCAGGCAGACCACCCGAGAGCAAGCCAAGCTCCCTAGTTCTCTTCCATGACACGGCGTTTGTGAACACATTGCACAATACAGAATGAATATGAGAAAGTACAGTGCATTCCTGGCATAAACACCAGTTGGCCATGGTGTACCATTTTTTTTTTAATATAGTGTGATTTTGGACTCTGTTTGCTAATGTTTTATTTAGAGTTTTTTTTTGCATCAATATTCATAAGTGATATTGGCCCAATAATTTTTTATGGGGCCAGTGTTATACTTGCTTCATAAAAATAATTTGGAAATTTTCCTTCACTTTAAATGCGTGTCTCATTAGGACTCTCTGGTCTCTAAAAGTTCGGTAAAATTGCTCTATGAACTCATCTGAGCGAGGTGCTTTTATGAGGAGCAGTTTCCTGGTAACTTTTTCTATTTCAATTATGGAAATTGGTTTGTTTAAGCTCTGTCTCCAGTGGGTCAGTGGTTTTTGTAAACTGTATATTCCTATGAAATTACCAATTTAATCTCCGTTCCCCAAATTTATTTGCAAAGATGAGTACAAAATAGATTCTTATGCTATATTTCTTGTGTCAATAGTCATTTCCTTCTTATTTCTTAGTTGTATGCTTTTTGCCCTTTTGATTAAATTAGCCAGCTATTTATTTGATTTTTAGATTTTTTCAAAAAAAATAGAATTTAGATTTATTAATTTAACTTACTATTTTCTTATTCTCTGCCTCACTAATCTCTAGTCTAACCTTTAATATTTCCTTATTCTGCTTTCTTTTGCTTTACTTTGGTTTTCTTTTCTTACCTTTTTGAATTGAGGATGTAAGTCTTGTATTTTCATTTTTAAATTTTTATCGATGTGAATGTTCAGTATTATAAATTTTCTTCTGGTCATTGCTTTAAATGTACCTCATAGATTCTGATAGGTACTGCTTTAATTACCATTAGCTTTCAAAGATTCTGTGGTTTTTTGGTATGCATTTACTTTTTCACCAAGATTTAATAGAAATCCTATAAATTTCCAGGTGAAAGGGTCGTTTTGTTTTGGTCTGTTTGTGGCTTGTGTTTTAATTTCTAGTTTTACTGTACCGTGACCGTATAGTGTTGTTGATGATATTTTTACTTTATGAAACAAACTGATCTTTTGGAAAGATGTCCTAATATATCATCAATTCTTTATAAACGTCCGTGTCGGGGCGCCTGGGTGGCTCAGTTGGTTAAGCGACCAACCTCGGCTCGGGTCATGATCTCCCGCGGTTCGTGAGTTTGAGCCTGAATTGGGCCTTGTGCTGACAGCTCAGAGCCAGGAGCCTGCTAGGATTCTGTGTCTCTCTCTCTCTGTGCCTCTCCCCTGCTCACGCTCTCTCTCTGTCTCTCAAAAATAAATAAATATTTTAAAAAATTAAAAAGAAAGAACTTCCATGTCTACTCAAGAAGAAATTATATTTTCTATTAGTAGGGTGTGATGCTTAGTATATCTTATTGTGTTTTCTGTTTAGATCTTTTAGATTATTCATTGACTCATTCATTCATTTATGGTCCATTTTACCTGTTTTGGACCGAGAGTGGTGTTTTAATCTCCTACTAATTGGACATTTTTGTTCTTTCTGCTTGCACTTCCTACAGTTCTTGCTCTGTATGAGTGATTATTACATTATTTGTTACCTAGATATTTATAACTGTTGTATCTTCAATTCACACTGTGGCTTTTAGCACTATAAAGAATCTCTGTTTCATTTATTGTTTTTGGACCTGAATTCTAATTTGGTAAAAGAATTGTAACTTTCGGTTTTCCTTTTTTTTTTTTTTTTTTTCATTTCTGCAATAAATTTCAATGGCAAATTCTTTTTCATCCTTTTGTATTTAGACTTCTGGAATTCCTGCATTTTTGATATTTGTATACAAAACAGAGTTAGGTTTGCTTTCCTGTGTCAATTTGAAGATCTGTTATTTTACCAGATAAATTCAGTGCATTTACTGATGTGACCAACATCTTTGAGCTCTATTAATTTATGCTGTAAATTTTGCTTTTATTTTGTCATATTTGTTTTACTCTCTTTTTTGTCTTTTTGGCTTTATAATACTTCTCTGTATTTAGGAAATTTGCACTTTTTCTTTAGTGTTTACATTTATATTCATATTTTTCATAGGGACCCCATTTTGTAATATGGGGTTTTTTTTTCTGTTTTTTTCCCAGATCAGCCTAGTCAGAAGGATATCTATTTCACTAATCTTTTCCAAAAATAGCTTACTTTGATTATTCTATCTGTTTCTTTTTTTCATTTCACTAATTGTTACTCTTAGGTCTATTTATTCTATTGCATTTATTCTATTGTTTCCATTGTCATGAGTCAAAGAAAGCTGATATATTTCTATACTTTATGGTTCTCCAATCAATGATTTTAAGGCTATGTAAACAAATTTAATCTCTGACAGCCACGAGTTACTGAAAAGAGGTGAAGCCAGGTTATATTTACCTAATTTTAGAATTTAAATCCTAAAATAACTAGGACTACACTTTAGAGATGACATAAAATAAGTTGACCAACGCTCTTGGTCAAAAAGAAATTCTTCCTAAATGAATTATTGTCTTTACCTTTTGGAGATAATTGTTTTCACACTAATTATATTTCTGTGTGACACAAGAGTCATTGTTGATATGAATATTCTCTTGCTGTGCCTCTACTAGAAAATCAAAGAGGAAAAAAATGAGGAAATTATCTAATTCAGGCAAAAGCAAATCCATAGCTCATCATTTTTAATGAAATGTTTGGCTGCATTTCTGTGATAGGTTTTGGTTGCATGCATTTGCCCTCAAATCATTTTGACAATTGCCTCAAATCTCCACTTGGCATGGCCAGTGGACATTTCAAACCTCAAATGCAAAATAAAAGAGACTGTGAAAAAGATAGCTGTTTCAAAATCCATGTGTTATCATTTCTAGCTCCAGGCCTATGAATCCCTGATAGCAATAAGGTAGGATGTTCCCTTCTAGACTCTTCTGTCTTTCATTTTGATAAGGTAGAACCCAAGTATTTTTGCTAAGGATTTCTTCCTTGATCGCTTGGCCAAAATTCCTGAGGGGGGAAATAAGAATTGTGGTATTTTTGTTCAACGTGGACACTGACATGGATATAATAGATTATTTGGCTCTTAGTCAACATGGCGACAGGGACCTCTCTGTGAATAGAATGTTCTGCCGTTCTTGTGGAGGAATAAAGAGAAATGCAAAATTACTAATAATTGCTTAAGAAGTCCTGGGTCTTTGGTCATGGTTTTATGTAAAACCTTTTAGAAAATATCAGTAACCCAAAATTTCTTGCTTCAGCCTGCTTTATGCAAGTGGTTTATAGATTACTCTGTATAACATCTGTGAGTTCAATATTGCTGTCCTAATACTGCTGATCAAAACTTGAGTTATAGGCTTAGTATTTAATTAGCCCATCAAAATTCTGGACAGCTCTGAAATTAAAATTCCTTGCATTTGTATTATGTGCCTGTCTTAGTGTGCTTGGGCTGTTATAACAAAATATCATAGGTAAGGTGGCTTAAACAGTAGCCATTTATTTCTCACGGTTCTGGAGGCCGGGAAGTCCAAGATCAAGGTGCTGGCAGAATCAGTATCTGGTGAAAGCCCACTTCCTGTGCTGCAGACAAGCTGCGGTGTCCTCAACTAGCTTTTTCTGAACATGTGCTTGTGGAGGGAGAGGTCTGTCTTTTTCTTCCTCTTCTAAGGGCACTAAGCCTATCACGGGGATACCACTCTCATGACCTAATTAATCTAAACCTAATTGCCTCCTAAAATCCCTACCTACAAATACCATCACCCTGGGGGCTCGGGCTTCAACGTGTAAATTTTGGGGTTTGACAATCAGCCCCTAACAATGGATAGAGATGCTGGTTTTGAGCAAAACATTTTCTATAGCTCTTGGGTTTCCATGAAGGGAGCAGAGGCTGTAGAACGGTGGTTATGTTTCTGGAAAAAAAAAAAAACAAAGAGCTAGGGAAGGAGCTCTTTATCTTTTTTTTTTTCTATGAAGGTATGGGCTATAAATTACACCACGGCAGGGAGCTGAATAGAGCAGACAGATGCCAGTATCTCTAGTCAGGAAGATTTATCCTTGCTTGCCAGCAGAGACTAAATCTCAGCTAAATATAGACATATGATCTCATCCAACTCAGGCAAATGGTCCATCTGAATGAGTCATCTTATTCTATTAATCTGACTCTACAGAAGATGACGGAATCTTGGAAAGTACTATAAAAGAAGTTCTCAATATGATACAAGAGGTGATTAGCAGTATGTTAAATCATTTGATTTTGTTTAGATTTTCTTCTTGATGCAGGACATGCAGAAAACTGAACGGTAGATTCAAAACCAAGGTTTTACTTTTTTAAGGATTTTTTTAAAGTAATCTCTCCACCCAGTGTGGGGCTCGAACTCACAACCATGAGATCAGGAGTCGCCTGCTTTTCTGACTGAGCCAGCCAGGCTCCCCTAAAACCAAAGTTTTATACTGGAGAAGGAGGAACTTGCGCTTTCAGTCAAGATGCACTTACAAGGACTGTATTTATTCTATTACCTGAAACAACCCAAAAGCCAGAAAAAAATAAAGGAAGCAATGGTTTTTTTGTTTGTTTTGAGAGGGAGAGAGAGCACAGCAGGAGAGGAGCAGAAGGAGAGAGAGAATCTCAGGCAGGCTCCATGGCCAGCATGGAGCCCAGCATGGGGCTCAGTCTTGAGACCGTGAGATCATGACCTGAGGTGAAATCATGAGTTCGATGCTTAACCAACTGAGCCACCCAGGTGCCCCAAGGAAGTAACGCTTTTGAAGACACTAGACAATAGGTAGTGAAGCATAGTGATCTTGAGAGATGGGAAACAAGGAAAGTAAGCTCTAAGATTCCTTCAGTTTACTGCCTTGAGAGAGTTTCCAGGCCATGGTAAAGAGAGGGGAAACTGAGATAGAGCCTGGCGGACTGAGTTTTAGAGATGAACCCAACTTTCTAGGGACATGGAGACAGAGAAAGCTCACAAGACAAAATACCAAGGGAGAGATAAATTGGCAGAAAGAGAACTTCAGAGATCTGTAGAGGGCCAACCTCAGTCACTCAGCAGAGTACTTAAGAGCACATGTGCATGAGGTGCCTGGGTGGCTCAGCTGGTTAAGCGTCCAGCTTCAGCTCAGGTCATGATCTTGTGGTTCATGAGTTTGAGCCCCGCGTTGGGCTCTGTGCTGACAGCTCAGAGCCTGAAGCCTGCTTCGGATTCTGTGTCTCCCTCTGTTTCTGCCCTCTCTTTCAAAAATAAATAGACATTGATTTTTTTTTTTTTTTAAGAGCACTGTGTGTGAGGAAACTACCCAAGACTGGGGAAGGACCCCTTGAAGGAATTAGAGAAAACGGTGCTGGTTTTCACACGGGGCCAAGAATAGTACCTGTTAGCATCAGTCAGCTTGGAAAGCTTATAATTCATGGAACATTAAGTAAAGTATTCAGGAAGATCTTGACACAGTAGTGGGGAATAATTAGCCTTAGACTGATTACTGCTCTGGAGTTGCATTATAAATCACAAAAACAAGACCCAAAAGATCAAATTGTTTCCAAGCAATATTCTTTTCAAGTGCATCAAGAACATTTATCAAGATAAACCATTTTCTGGGCCATAAAACAAGTCTCAATGAATTTTAAAAGTTTTAATTCATATAAAGCATACTTTCTGACCACAAGGGAATTAAATTAGAAGTCCATATCAGAAAGATCTCTGAAATAACCCTAAGTATTCGGAAACAAAATAACACACTTCTAAAGAACCCATCGTTCAAAGAAGACATCAAAAGATAAATTTAAAAATATATTGAATTGAATGAAAATAAAAACAAAACATATACAAATTTGTTGAATTTGTTGAAATTTATAGTACTATATGCTCATATGAAAAGAACAGAATAATTTCAAATCTCTGACTTCACTCTTCACATTAAAATGCTAGAGAAGAGCAAAAAACTCAACATAAATGGAAGAAAAGAAACATTACAACAGAAATCAATAAACTAGAAAGCAAGAAATAATAGAGAAAATCAATGTAACCAAAAGGTATTTTTTTTTTTGAGGTCAAAAAAATTGGTAAACTTCTAGCCAGCCTATTCAGGAAAAAAAATATGAAAACACAAATTACAAATATCAGAAATGAGAAAGGTTAGATCACTGTATAATCTACAGATTTGAAAAGAATGAGAAGGGGATATTGTGAACAATTTTGTGCCTATAATTTTGATAATTTAGATGTGAAGTGGAAAAATTCCTTGAAAGACACAAATTACTAAAGCTCATTCAAGAAGAAAAATATGACCAGAATAGCTCTGTATCTATTAAAGAAATTGAATGTGTGGTTCAGAACCTTACCACAAAGAAAACTTAAGGGCCAGATGGCTTCACTGTTTAATCTATCAAATATATAATGAAGAAATAAAGCCAATCATATACAAACTCCTTCAGAATATTTAAGAAGAGTGCATGCTTCCAAATTCATTGTATGTTTTCGGTGTTACTGTGATACCCAAACCAATCAGACATTGCAGGAAAAACAAAAGCAAATCAACAAAAAACAACAGACCAATACTCTTCATTAATGTAGATGTAAAAATTCTAAATAAAATTTAACAAACAGGGGCACCTGGGTGCCTTGGTCGGTTAAGCATCGGACTCTTGATCTCAGCTCAGGTCTTGATCTCAGGGTCATGAGTTCAAGCTTCACATTGGACTCCGTGCTGGGTATGAAGCTTACTTAAAAAAAAAATTAGCAAACAGAGTTCAACAATATATAAAAATGATAGACATTTTGACCATGTTAGCTGAATCCTCAAAATGCAAGGTGGTTTAATATTTAATCTATAGAGTCCATATATTAATGAGCTGAAAAATTAAAAGGCATGTAGATAGTCACAGTAAAAGCATTTAACAAAATCTAATGTCCATTCCTGTTAAAATCTCAGAAAATTAAGAATATAAAGGACCTCGACCTGATAAAGGACGTCTATGAAATACCTATGGCTAACATCATACCTCTGGTGAAGTACTGAATTCTTTTCTCTTACCATCAGGCCAAAGACAGAGTGTTTTCATCATTTTATTTGATTTTTTAAATGTTTATTTATTTATTTATTTTGAGTGGGGGTAGGGGCAGAGAGGGAGAGAAAATCCCAAGCAGGCTCCATGCTGTCAGTGCAGAGCCTGATGTGGGGCTCATCCTCATGAACTGTGAGATCGTGACCTGAGCCGAAATCAAGAGTCAGACACTTAACTGACCGAGCCACCCAGGCGCCTCTAAACTACATTGGAGTACCTAGGCTGTTCAATTAGACAAGAAACAGAAATAAAATAGCGAAAAAAAAAAAAAAAGAACTGAGACTCTATTCACAGAAGACAGTCATCTATGTAGAAAATCCAGTGGAATCTACACAAGAGCTACTAGAACTAATAAGTGAATTTTAGCAAGTTTGCAGACTATAAGATCAATATATACAAATCCATTGTATTTCTATACTAGCGATGCATAACCGGAATTTGGAATTTCAAAAATAATGTCATTTCTAATAGCAGAAAAATTTAAATACATAGGAATCAACCTGCCAACTTTGTGCAAGACGCATACACTAAAACTACAACAAGTTGCTGAAATGAAAGCCTAAATAAATGAAGAGATCTAGCATGTTTATATATTATTGAAAGATTTGATAGCAATATTTCAATCCTCTCCAAATTAATCTTTAGGTTCAGCGTGATCCCTGTCAAAATCCTCGTGGGCTGTTTTGTAGACATTTACAAGCTCATCCTAAAATTTATATGGAAATGCAAAAGGGTTTAGAAGAGACAAAAACACTTTTAAAATGGAGAAAACATGGGAGAACTAATACTACTTCATTTCAAGGTTTATTATAAAGCTACAGTAGTCACGATGGTGTGGTACTGGTGTTGAGACCCACAATTGGATCAGTAGAAGAGAGCAGTGAATCCATAAATAGACCCGCACCTGTTTGGACCATGAAGTTTTGAAAAAACTACAGAGGTAATTCAGTGGGGCAAAGGTAGTCTTTGAACAAATGGTGCTGAAGGAATGTGATACGCTCATAGGATACGCTCATAGTATATGCCATATTCAAAAATTAGTTTCAAATGGACTGTGTACCCAAATATAAAACCTAAAGCTGTAAAATTTCTAGAAGAAATGTGGGAGAAAAATCTTTGTGACCTTGGTTTGGGCCAAGAACTCTTAAATACGATATCAAAAGCATGACCTATAAAAGAAATAATTGTTAAGTTGAACTTCATCCAAATTAAAATCTTCTACTTTTAGAAAACACTGTTAAGCGAATGAAAAGGCAGATGACAGATTGGGAGAAAATGTATTCAAGGCATATATCATTAAGGGACTTGAATCCAAAATACATTCTCCAAGCACGGTAATAAGAAAACAAAACAAAACCAAAAGCAATTAAAAACCAGCAAGTGCAAGGGAATTTTTAGGGTGATGTAACTGCTCTCTATGATACTGTGGTAGTTGATGTGACTCTGTATTTGTCAAGTCCCAAAGAAATGTGCACACGAAGATTAAAATATCAGCTGGGATTGTTCTGATTGGTTATTGTCAGGCTAAAAACCAAAAGAACTATATATGAATACTGTACTCTAGTGGTAAATGTGCTTCACACAGGAGTATGCTATTTTGAAGCTATAGTAGGATTAAACAAATAGGTAAATAAATTGTAGATGACGGGAGCTAAATTTCTCACTTTCAGAGAAACTTCAAATAGGCAAAAGTAGAAAGCAAAAATGAACCTTGTGGTTCTAGATTAGAGTTGGAGATAATAGTATGAACTCATAATATTACAGAAATAAAGATATGTGTGTGTGTGCATATGTCTCTGTCTATAATCTCTCTCTCTATATACATATAAAATGTACACATATATATATATATATATATATATATATATATATATATATAATAAAACATTGGTTTGCGAACATAATTCGTTCCGGAAACATGCTTGTAATCCAAAGCACTTGTACATCAAACCAAATTTCCCCATTAGAAATAATGGAAACTTAGATGATTCCTTCCACAATCCAATAATATTCATATAAAACTGATTACCATACTGTAATATACAAAATCATAAAGAAAATGCAAAATATAAAGAAAAATAAGTTAACCTGTGCTTACCTTTGAAAACCTTTGTGGCTGGTGTGAGGGAGACAAGAGAGAGGAAGGTTATTGTCTAGGACGACCTTCACTATCACTAACAGAATCACTGCTATCTGTTGGCTCAATGGAATCTTTTTCTGCATGGGGGCCATTGTATATACTTGCACGGATGTTGACTATAGTACAGTATTTATAAACTTGTCATAGACTGCATTTAATGGAACTGGCAATAAGGCAGCAGAGGAAAGGGTCTATATCTGCAGGCAGCCTGTTGTAGAATGAAACAAAGCATTCCTAAGCTTATTCTTCTATGGAAAAGCAACGGACTGTCTATGGGTGCTCTGAAGTGACAAAAAATACATTAGTGCCCGTTGTGGGCCCCTTCCAGCATTGTGAAAAATCACTGATTTCTGCCAAACACCACGGTCTGAGACCGAGCATCCGAGCATGGGGGACGATCACCCACAATCCCATAGCCAGAGTGAGAGAGAGAAAGAGAGAGAGAGAGAGAGAGAGAGAGAGAGAGAGAGAGAAAAGAACCATTGGCTCACTTGTGATCATTCGGCATCAGGTACTACTTGTATTGCAAGACATCGCTTGTTTATCATGTTAAAATTTTTTAGAAAAGTTTGCTCGTCTTGCAGAACACTCGCAAAACAAGTTACTTGCAATTCAAGGTTTTACTGTGTATATCTATATCTGTATCTATATATCTATATCTATATCTGTATCTGTGTATCTATCCATTTCTATGTCATCTATATCTGTAGATATACATGGGCTGGCATACATACATACATTTTCTAGCTCTGTGTACTAAAAAGACCTAATCGCAATGACATTTCAGTAATAAAATGAGCATACCCAGTGCCCAGATCTTAGTTTCTAACTAACATTCTCTCATTAAAAGAAACCAAGGCACCTTGGAGAAATTGATGACACCAAGGTTAGGGCAGAAAAAATGCAAGATAAGTTTGCAGCTAATCTTGTGTCAGAATGTAAGGGAGTACTCACAAAACAAACAAAAGCATATCAAAGAGGCACACAAGCCAACCCGAGAGATCCTCTAATGGCCAAATCTGAAACAATTTGATCACTCAAATAAATAACTTAGTATTGGATTATAACCTAAAGAATGAAATAAATGTACATTACTTCATGGATATAAATTAATGATAGAATAAGTAAATAAATGGAGATGAGACAAACCTTCATTACTGAAGAATTCCAGATAATAAATGTAGAAGGAATGAGGCAAATAGAAAATCCCCATTGGTAAAAATTGCTGCAAGAAGAACCCGTAATGAAGGTTAAAGTTAGTGGGTGAGTCTTTGAAGCGAAATAAGGTATTCAAGTAGCTTCATATATCTCCCCCAAAATATTATTTATTAATTATATATATATTATATAAAATTAATTATATTTGTTAATTATTGTGGTGGTTTTAACATATGGCCGCGCATATTCTTGGGTATGCCTCTCTTCATGAGATGGAGCTCAAGTCCCCTCAGCTTGAGTGTGGGCTGGACCTTGTAACTTGCTTCTAACAGAGCATGAAAGAAGAAAGAAAAAGTGTAGGGATTTGACAGAGGAGGAAGCCTGAAGACAACACCTTAGTCAAATGGTCTAGGTTACCAACGCCAGTGATGTGTATTGATGTGATATGATAGAAGGATGCTCGATATCTCTAGTGTTCTTTCCCCAAACCTGTAACCCTCATCTAATAATGAAAAAATATCAGGGGCACCTGGGGGGCTCAGTTGGTTGAGCCTCCGACTTCAGCTCAGGTCATGATCTCACGGCTCGTGGGTTTGAGCCCCGTATCTGTGTCTCCCTCTCTCTCTGCCCCTTCCCTACTTGTGCTCTCCTCTCAAAAATAAATAAACACTTAAAAAAATTAGGAAAAAAAGGAAAAATATCAGAAAACCCCCAAGCAAGGAACATTCTATAAAATACCTGACCCATCTTCCTCAAAAGTGCCATGGACGCCTGGGTGGCGCAGTCGGTTAAGCGTCCGACTTCAGCCAGGTCACGATCTCGCGGTCCGTGAGTTCGAGCCCCGCGTCAGGCTCTGGGCTGATGGCTCGGAGCCTGGAGCCTGTTTCCGATTCTGTGTCTCCCTCTCTCTCTGCCCCTCCCCCGTTCATGCTCTGTCTCTCTCTGTCCCAAAAAAAAAAAAAAAAAAAAAAAAAAAAAACGTTGAAAAAAAAAAAGTGCCATGGTCATGAAAATCCGGGTAAGATTGAAAACAGCCACTGGTTGGAGGAGACTAAGGATGTATGCCAACTAACTGCAGTGAGGTATCTTGGATTGGATTCTGGAAAAGCAACAGGGCATTAGTGGAAGGACTAGTGAAACCTGAATAAAGTCAACCATTTGGTTAATAGTATATTAAATATGTAAGTTTTGATAAATGTGTTATGGTTATATAAGAGGCTAACATTAGGGAAAGCTGAGTGAAAGCTATATAAGGACTCTCTGTACTATCTTTACAACTCTTCCATAAATCTAAACTTCTTTCTTTTTCTTTCTTTTTTAAAAAAATTTTTTACCTATACAGTGTGCTCTTGGATTCGGGAGTAGATTCCCATGATTCATCACTTATATATGACACTCAGTACTCATCCCAACAAGTGCCCGCCTCAAGGCCCAGCACCCATTTTTCCCTCTCCCCCGCTGCCTAAACTTGTTTCAAGACAAAAAGCTTTCTAAAAATGAGCACAATGTTGAACTGACAATTCACCAAAGAAAATATACCAGTGGCAAATAATCCAACGATCATTATCATTATTCATTACAGAAGTGTGATATAATACTACAACGAGATACTGGGACAAACATATTAGAATGGCTAATTTTTTTTAATGTTTATATTTGAGAGAGAGAGAGAGAGAGAGAGAGAGAGAGAGACAGTACGAGCTGGGGAGGGGCAGAGAGAGAGGGAAACACAAAATCTGAAGCAGGCTCCAGGCTCTGAGCTGTCAGCACAGAGCTCGATGTGGGGCTCAAATTCACAAACCTTGAGACCATGACCTGATTGAGTCCAAGTCAGACGGTTAACCAACTGAGCCACCCAGGTGCCCCTAGAATGGCTAAAATTAAAAAGCAAAAACAAAAAAACGAACCATATTGAGTGTTGGTAAGAATGTAGAGCAACAGGAGTTCTCATAATTGCTGGTAAGAATGCGATATAGTACTACCGTTCCTGAAAGCAGTTTGGCAGTTTCTTGAAAAGTTAACCATACACCTACCATGCGATCCAGCCAAGAGGAAAGGAGAGCACACATTCATACATAGACTTGTACACAGATATTTATAGCAGTGTTACTGGTAGTAGCCAAAAAGTGGAGACGACCAAGATGTTCATCAATAGGTGAATAGAGAAACAAATTGTGGAATAAAATACTACCTTCCAATAAAAGGAATAAAACATTTGCATTTGTGTACTAATGCAAACTAACCTTTGAGGACAGAAAGCAGGTTATTGGTTGCTTGGGAAGAGGGAGGTGGAGTATCCTGGAAGGTGAGAATACCAAGAAGCATGAGGAAACTTTGTGAATGATAGATAAATTCAGTCTGGATTGTGGTAGTATTTTTTCCAGTTTATTTATTTATTTTGAAAGAGAGCGTGAGCCGGGTAAGGGCAGAGAGAGAGGAAGAGAGGAGAATCCCAAGCGGACTCCACACTGTAAGTGCGGAGCCGGATGTGGGGCTTGAACTCATGAGCCCTGAGATCATGACCTGGGCCAAAATCAAGAGTGGGACACTTAACCAACTGAGCCACCCAGGTGCTCCAACTGTGGTAGTATTTTCATGGCTATTATATGCATGTCAAAACTTTTCAAATTATGCACGTTAAACATGCTAATATGCTCCTATGCTTAATAACATTTCAATAGATCTGTTAAAATGTATTATACCTATTCTTATTTTATAGTCTAAACTTAATTTTAACGACATATGTTAATTTAGGTAATTAGCATAATTCAATATATAATTAAATAGTGGTTAAAAATATTGGTTCTCAAACCAATTGGAATCTCCTTGTGGGCTTTTAAAAACACGGATTTCTGGGCCTCACCCCCAAAGTTTCTAATTCAGTAGGTTCAGAGTTGTACCTTATAATTTGCATTTCTAACATGTTCCCAGATGATGCTGACTTTGAGAACACGGTTTTTGGAACCAGAGACACCTCGTTTTGAATCCTGGACAGTTTTTACTAACGATATGGGCTCATAAAATTTTTGTAGGTCTCTAAGGAGCAGATCCTTTTAATGTAAAATAGGGATGGTAATACTTGCTTCACAGGGCCATTGTACAAATTAAATGATTACAGTGATTAACATAATAATTCTTGGCATATAATAAGCAACCATTAAATGATAAATATTATCATTATTATGATATATTACAGACCACTCGTTTTTCAATGGTCGCTTTAGTTCACCCATATTTTGCAGAGTGGAGAAAATTAATGAATAAGCTAGGTTTTCAGTGTGTGAGGTTTGAATTTAAATACAAACCTTTATTATTAACCACTGTAGGTCTGGATTTTTCTTCCTTCACTATTGATAGCAAGAAAACTCTCAGTGTGTTCTCGTGAACTAGCTGGCTTTTGTTTGCTCACATTCACTCTGCTTCAAAGAGCATTGCAAAAGATATTGCATCCTTGGATGTACCCGGTTGGAAAATTGTAAGCTCACACTTAATGAAATTCATATAGAGTTAATCCTCCTGATTCACAGATTCCATATTTGCAAATTTGCCTACTCACTAAAATTTATTTGTAACCCCCAAACTGATACTTGCAACACTTTCATGGTCATTCGTGGACATGTACATGGCGGTGAACAATCTGAGCTGCCTGAAACTCAAGTTCTCAGCTGAGGCCAAACAAAGTGACTCTCCGCCTTCTCGTTTCAGCTCTCAGACTGTAAACAAGTCTTCTTTTCACAGTTTGTTGAGGGTCATATTCTTCATATATATATATATATATATACACATATATATATATATATATTTTTTTTTTAGTAAACTCTACACCCACTCAGTGAAGTAGGGCTCAAACTCACGACCCTGAGATCAAGAGTTGCACCCTCTATTGACTGAGCCAGCCAAGTGTCCCGGTGGTTTTGCTTTTTAAAATGGTCCCCAAGCATAGTGCTTCAGTGCTGTTTCATGTTCCTAAGTGTAAGAAAGCTGTGATGTATCTTACAGAGAAGATATGCATGTTAGATAAGCTTTGCTTAGACATGAGTTATAAGTTATAGTGCTGCTGGCCATAAGCTCAATGCTAATGGATCCACAATATATATGAAATTAGGTGTCTTTAAACTAATCACACAGAAAACAGGGTTATGTATTCATCAATTGACAAAAATGTTGTGACCAGGGGCGCCTGGCTGGTTCAGTCAGTTAAGTGTCTGACTTTGGCTCAGGTCATGATCTCATGGTTCATGAGTTCGAGGGCCAAGTAGGGCTCTGTGTTGACAGCTCAGAGCCTGGTTTGGATTCTGTGTCTCCCTCTCTCTGCCTGTCTGTCTGTCTCTCTCTCAAAAGTAAATAAACATTAGGGGCGCTTGAGTGGCTCAGTCGGTTAAGTGTCCGACTTTGGCACTGGTCATATCTCATGGTTCGCAAGTTTGAGCCCCACATTGGGCTCTGTGCTGATGGCTCAGAGCCTGGAGCCTACTTCAGATTCTGTGTCTCCCTCTCTCTCTGCCCTTCCACTGCTCACATTCTGTCTTTCTCCCTCAAAAATAAGTAAACATTAAAAAAAATTTTTAAGTAAATAAACATTAAAGAAAATTAAAGAAAAAAAAGAAAACATTACACTCAGCATCTTGGGAAGGAGTGGGTTTGCTTTCCAGGAGCACTGTGGTGCCAGAGATGTCTGTCACGGTCATAAATACTTGTGTATAGTTAAAGGTCTAGTCCCCATATTAATTTCCCACCCTCCTCCTCTAGGGAAGTGGTTCAGCATGCCATTTGACAAGCCATTTGCTTTATCAGCCATCTCTTCCCTTCTTCATGCCTAGTGAGGCAGAAATAGAGACTGCTGTATTTGGTGTACAGAGCTATTGGTCAGGGTCAAGACCTATGCATTTGTGTCTCACTGAAAATAGAGGGAGAGGAATAGAATGCAGTTAGAAGACATTCCCAAAGTGTGCTTGTAAGACCATAGTGAGGCCAGTAATGGGACCTCTACTTAACGGACTAGTTTTTCATGTCGGGCTTACTGAGGTTTTCCTCCAGCGTTAGCAGGAAGCCTTAATCGTGGTGACATGTTACATGTTCCCCATTCAGATTTCTTTGACTTCTCAGTGGTTTCTCTGACACTTGGAAGAAGGTCATTGAATCTCCAACTGAAACATGAAGGGACTAGGGATGCCTGGGTGGCTCAGTCGGTTGGGCATCTTGATTTCTGCTCCGGTCATGATCTCCAGGGTCATGGTATTGATCCCCATGTTGGGCTCCACACTCAGTGTGGAGCCTCCTTGTGATTCTCTCTCTACGTCTCCTTCTGCCCCTGCCCCATCTTTCCTTCCTTCCTTCCTTCCTTCCTTCCTTCCTTCTTCCTTTCTTCCTTTCTCTCTCTCTCTCTTTCTCTCTCTCTCTCTCTCTCTCTCTCTCCCTCTCTCTCTCTCAAATAAATTTAAAAAAAAATGAAGGGACTGAGGTCAAGGACTGACGGTTAGAGGGTAGAAAGAGGAGAGGGATTTGCTTCAGAGAAAATGGCAGAAATAGCCTGTATATCTTTAACGTTACCCAGCACAAAGATTCTGATTTTAGAATTGAGATGAAAATTGTAAGTATTTTTTAAAAGCATGGAAGAAATGTTGGCAATTCAGGTTGCATCTAAATAGCTTAAACCTTTTAAAATATTCTCTGAAGAAAACGTAACTGTGCAAATCTGAGCTTGAGTTTTGAAAATGTATATTGTGCGGTTCTTTTGTTAGGTGATTTAGGGAAGGTGAAAAACTCACGGAGAAGGTCTTGGAGAGTGTGAGGTTCAGGAACAAATATGTACCCCTAGCTCTAGAATTTGCTCATGCTTAAGGGCACCTGGGTGGCTCAGTCAGTTAAGTGTCCAAGTCTTGATTTTGGCTCACATCATGATCTCATGGTTCGTGGGTTCAAGCCCCACATGGGGCTCTGTGCTGACAGTACGGAGCCTGCTTGGGAATCTCTCTCTCCCTCTCCCTCTGCCTCTCCACCACTTGCTCTCTTGTTTTCTCTCTTTCAAAATAAATAAATCAACATTAAAAACATTTTTAGAATTTGCTAGTGCTTAGGCAGAGCAACAGGAGTCCTTTTGGGTAAGACCCTGACGAGCTGCAGGGAAAAAACTGCAACACTGATGGCCTCATCCTCAGACCTTGGATTTAAGCCTCAAACACGAATGGAGCAAACATTGCTTCCATCCTCTGGATACGTGACGGTGCTGAGGAAGGCAGTTAACACACTTTGAAGTAGGGAATAATGGATGTACCCAGGTTCCATGCTTGGTTACCAGCAAGGGATGCCAGTTTTGGGTGAAGTCTCAGATGGCATCCACAGAGCTCCTGACTTGTCCTAAGAGAGCTGACCTATGTGTTTATAGGAAGTTGAAGTGTGCATAAAGTTGGGAAAGTAAGTTCTTTTTTTTAAATTTTTAATGTTTATTTACTTTTGAGAGAGAGAGAACCCAGCAGGGGAGGGACAGAGAGAGAGGGAGACACATAATCTGAAACAGGCTCCAGGCTCCAAGCTGTCAGCACAGAGCCCATCGTGGGGCTCGAACTCACAAACTGCGAGATCATGACCTGAGCCGAAGTCATATGCTTAACCAACTGAGCCACCCAGGCGCCCCTGGGAAAGTAAGCTTTTAATGAAAAGAGCCATAATATTGGTGGTAGAGTGTCTTCCCAATTGAGCACACCGTCAGGGTGTGTGTGTGTGTGTGTGTGTGTGTGTGTGTGTGTGTATCTCGGTGTGTTAAGATGGAGGGCACAGAGCAGCAAAGGGCCCAGTAACACTGGGTCCATACTGGCGGAGAAGATGATGAGAAACCCTAGTGCAGTATCTGATCGTTAAAGCCCCATGAAGCCAGAAAGATATGATACCAACAGATACGTCTGGGAAATTATAAAGGCCAACAAGAAGTCATGAGCCTAGCCTGATTCAGTCAGGGGAATAGAGGGGGTTTGGAGAGAGGATGGCTTGAGATCCAAGCAGCCCTTCTAGGGAAGTACTGTAACCCAGTGAGTATTGTCATTATAATTGCTATTCTAGTGCACATGACTACATGTCCTCCCCGAATTCCCAGGCCATGACCTGGAGAAACAAAGGTTACTCAAGTATTACGTTGCCCAAATGGTTGAGGATTAGCGATTGAGAGTCAAGCGTGGAAAGTGTGTACAGAGAACCACGATGCGCACTACATTCTTGCTGAGAGGAAACACAAATGTGAAAAAATTGAGAACCAAGTTAAAAGCATAAAGGCCATCAATCCAAGAAGCAAAAATTGCCCACTTACAATGTACTGTGCAAGATGGTAGAAATATCAGGGCAAGTAAAGAAGGTCCTTGTCATACGTGAATAACTCTACTGTTTTGTGTGCATGACGAGAACTCTAATGGAGGGGGAAAAATGCAGCGTTTGGGGGGAAGAAGCAAGAAATTTAAATAGTTCCAAAATAGTGGCAGGGTTGTATGTTGAACACAGGTGTGCCTTGGGAGTTAGCGGTTACTCGTTTGGGGGTCCTAGTCCTGAGGATAGCCTTTTGAAATTAGAAAACCATCTCAAGGGAAGTAAATTCACCCAAACTGCAAAGTTAGGGCATCAGCAGAATATAGATTAGCTCTATTACTCCCAGACCATGTTCCCTCTGCTTCACCTTGTTTCTGGGCAGTGTCTTAAGAGGCTTATGATGGGGACACTTTTACAGAAATACTTTACAAATAAAAGGAGAGAAACTGACAGCCATGTGCTATTTGGTCTCCTGGGTTATAGTGCCTGCGTATACAGAGGATGACAGCGTGTGCTTAAAAGCTACAGTCTGCCTATTATTAAATATTAAAGACCTTGTTTCTTTGCCAGTCTTGTGGTTCTTAACTCAGTAAGACTTCTCAGCTAAGGTGGTTTTGAGGAGGGATGGGATTGTGTAAATGCTTTATTGTAAAATTCAAACTAAAATTACCTTTGTCATAAAGAACATAATCGTCTTCTAAATGAACGCACCCTCGGACCCTAACAGCAGCGCACCACGGTCATTTGGAATCAATCAGGCAGTTAGTGACAAAGAACCTCCTTCCTTCCTTCCACCCCTCCCCACCCCCACTGCAGTGCAGTAAATGGGTCTGCTTCCAGACTGTGAAAATGTGTCTCTAGGGATATTGTATTAGGCAAGTGAAAGCAATAAACTTATCTTGGGAATCTGTTCTACCTCTGAAGGGGAAGAAAAAAGGGCACTAAGTTAATACTCAGACCTTTAAGTCAGACTCCTGATTTTATAAATGCTTTGACCACACTATGGAATGTGATTTTTCTAAGATGCATTTCCCTTAGCCCCCCTCTCCTGCCATCTAAAAGGAACTGCATTAATGGATAAAAATCGGGGGGGGGGGTGCTCATCTCACCTATGCTGAAATGTACCAATGATGCTCAAGGACAATAGTAGTTACTATGATGCTCTGGTATACTTGGAGGCCAGTGGGCCCAAAGGCCTTTCTTCTTTCATTGAAAGATAACAAAATGCTCATGTTGGCATTTATTTTATGCTATGGGTTTTGGTAAGATTTTGATGCATTTTATTTTGTCTTGTAATCCTCACAGAGGTAGATACTATTGTTCCTACATTTCGGCAGATGAGGACATGAGTCTAGAGCGACCAAGTAACTGTCTATGGTCATATAACCAGTAAAAGGGCTAAGCTGACTCATAAGTCCCCTGGTCACATATATGATAAACATAAGTGAATGTCTTATCAATCAAAGAAATGTCTCCTAGCCCTTTTGCATCCAGTTTCGGACTGTTCTAACTTATAAAAATCCTGTCCTGTCATTGAAACACGTGAATTTAGGAATTGAAACATCACTTCCTTACCCTACGGGAGGTTTAGGATTTACCTTTAACTGAAGAAATGTGTTTCCGGGCACCTGGCTGGCTTAGTAGGTGGAAAGTGCAACTCTTCATCTCGGGGTTGTGAGTTCAAGCCCCACGTTGGGTCTAGAGAAAAAAATCTTAAAGAAATGTATTTCAGGGGCGCTTGGGTGGTTCATTCAGTTAACTGTTCAATTCTTGATCTCAGCTCTGGTCTTGATCTCCGCGTTGTGAGTTTGGGCCCCACCTTGGGCTCCATGCTAGGTATGGAGCCTACTTAAAAATAAAAAAGAGGGGCGCCTGGGTGGCTCAGTTGGTTAGGCGGCCGACTTCGGCTCGGGTCATGATCTCGCGGTCCATGAGTTCAAGCCCCGCGTCGGGCACTGTGCTGACAGCTCAGAGCCTGGAACCTGTTTCAGATTCTGTGTCTCCCTCTCTCTGACCCTCCCCTGTTCATGCTCTGTCTCTCTCTGTCTCAAAAATAAATAAACATTAAAAAAATTAAAAAAAAAATAAAAAAGAAATGTGTTTCAATCTTTCAAATACTTCACAGACCAACAAAGCATTAGTAAAATCAATCAGTCGATCAATAATACACCTGCATGCTGTTTCTCAAATATCATTCCCCCCCCTTCTTCTCCCCAATACTCATTCCACTTCTCAAATTCTTATTTGGATATATTAAAATGAAATTAAGACTTTACTTAAAAATCTTCAACAACAGTTTACTTCTTAGCATCCAGAGAATTATTTTCCAACTTCCCCACTCATCCTAAAAATGTATTTCTTTAATAAATATAAAAGCATCCAGGCAATGTAGATGCTGCTAGTAACATGTCAACTTGAAAAGATGATTTAAAACTTTGTTCAAAACAGACTTGGGAATTCAGATCTTGGTTTCCAGTACTGTTTCCCAATAAAAGGAACTAGGGCTTCTTAGGGAAAAGGTATTTTCTAGGACTGGGGCCGGAAATATACAAGATGAACCGGGAGCATCTTGTAGTGCCAGAGAATAAGGAAACACTCAAACAAACAGAACTAATCACAGTGATGGGGTTTGTCAGAGGAGCACAGGAATGAGCTGAAACAGTTCCCAGTGGTCAAAGCTGAAACAATTGAGGCAACAAAATAAAGAAGTGTTACATTATAGCCCAGCATATAAAGTAAATATCCATGAGTCCATACTGATATAGATGACTGAAGGAACACAAAAATAAATAAACATAAACGAGGGAAATGAGACAAATCTCCTCTGCAGAAGAATTCCAAATAATTTATGTAGCTCTTTCACCTGAAGGAGATGGAATATAACTCTGAACTTTTTAAGTACAGGCTACATCTAGTGCCTTGCTTCCAAAGACCATAGTGTGGAAAGGGAGGAGGAAAAACAGTAGCTTTACAGTGGAGAAACCTGACAAACAGATATCAGCCAGATGATCAAGGTCAACATCAACAGTGATCCGTCATGTTGGTAGTATAAGCCCTTGATGTCATATAATGTGACAAGAATGGCACTTCACCTCTGTGGTCTTCCTCTCCAAGACCCATAACCGCAGTCCAATCAGGAGAAAAACATCAGACAAATCCCAATTGAGAGACATTCTACAAAATACCTGACCAGTACCCCTCAAAACTGTCAAGGTCATCGAAATAAGGAAAGTCTGAGGGATTGTTACAGCCAAGAGGAGTCACAGGGTGCCCTGGATGGGATCTTGGAACAGAAAAGGGATATTAGGTTAAAAAAAAAAAAAAAGGAAATTTGAATACAGTATGGGCTTTAGTAAATACTGTACAAATATTGGTTCTTTAATTGTGACAAATGTACCATAGTAATATGAGATGTTAATAATAAGGGAAACAGGATGTGGGGTATATAGGAAGCCTCTGCACTGTTTTTTGCAATTTTCTATAAATTTAAAAGTATTTCAAAATAAATTGTTTATTTAATGGAATAAAGCCAATTCAAACCACGCTGTACCAGTTCCCTGGAGGAAGAGGGTAGAAACACAATATGGACACCAGACCTTTGCCTATATGTAAATATCTATTGAATTACCCCATCTGAATCCAATTTGTTGAATTATAAACCAATCTGCATCATTTTTCCATAACTGAGGTTGGCATATGTGTGGTAATGGAACTGATTAATGTCGCTTCTACAGTTAAGTTCCAGGACACTCTTCTCCTTCCCCCTCTTTCCCCCCACCTTCTCCCCTGACGCCTTCAGAACTGAGCAGCCATATTAACTCAAAAAATACCACTTGAGAGGACCCCTTTAAGAAGTTGGTATCACTGCAGGTTAATTTACTAGATTTTCACCTCTGACCGTATGAATTTAATTATTTTCATTTGTATCATTTTTTTTTAATGTTTCACCTTTTCTCGGTCTGTTCTATCCAGTAAACTATCAAATCCAATAAACTTCCGTTGCTTTTACCCTAGGTCTTTCATTTCAAGACTCTTTTGTCTGTCAGCACTGAACACAGGGCAGATAGACCTTAATGTAGGAAAGATGATCTGGGATAGCTTGAGAAAAGTTCGCACCCTAAATGGAATTTTCTCTCTGTACCTCTCAGATCCCTTTTTAGATTCTCTGATTGGAGTCGGAAACCAGCCCTCTTGTGATTTCCCAAAAAGAGTACCCCACTGGTCAAGTCCCCTTAAAGTAGGATCCAGTGATGTTGTTCCACGTCTTTTCCTTCCCTTTTTAAAATTCTTCTCTGTTCAGTGCGTTGATTTTTCTCACTTGTCACAAAGGAAGAGATTCATATTCTTATTTACATTAAGGAGTGACTGATAAAAACAAGTGCTGTTCTCCTTGAAGATGCTGCACATTAAAAGGGGTTCCCGTGAACTGTGTGACAGTAGATTGTGGGGATGTTTTTTTTAGTACAGATACCTTTCTTATATTCCCCAAATTCCAGGAGACTGGGATCCAGGTTTGCCCAGGATGATCTCCTTTTATGCTTGTGATCCTGGAGTAATTATTAGAGGAAACTACTTTCACTCCCCAAATTACCCCAGTTTGTATGATAAATTATATGAACACCTTACCAAAACCATCCAAGGCAAAATCCTATTTCCTCAAGTCAGCGTTCATATATGAAGCACAAAGGTGGTAACGAAGGTAGCTAATGCTTGTTACAGGGTATTGTGGATCGTCAACATTAAACACACTCTATTGACAACAAATGGGATTTTGTTGCTGATGGGATGTAACCAATTTGTTCCTAAGTCTGTTATTTCGATTTGTCTATAAAGTTAACTCAGGATCTCAGATGCTCTTCACATTAAGTTCTACCTTTGAATGATTTAAGTTCCCTAGGAATAAACAACGATAGTCAAATACCACCTAACAGTGCTCAGTAAAGTTTCGCTGTGGACATCTAAACTTCTTGCAGATTCTTGCGAGTACGCAACCAGAGACGCTGCTGCTCTTGTTGAGTTGATATTGTCTGTGAGATAATAGTATTTTAACCTGTTGCTATCTTATAGAACCAGCTTTTCAGAAAAGAAAAATTACGATCCAAAGCCATCTCAGGTCAAGGAGAGTAAGTCATAAACTGATCTCTGCGAGACGATATCCCTCTGTTCAGGTTGAACCCTTGTTCAAGGTGGGTCGCCCCAGGACGCATGGCACTGTGGGCAGCGCTCTGGGAAAGACTGATTTCCCTCCAAAATTTGCCTTTCTTTGTTCAGTTCTTTGGGGGCTTTGGGGAACCAAACTGTGGGATTGCCGTCTTCAGACATTTTATTTGTAGAGGAATTCGCACCCATGAAGTAGAAGGACGTGTGAACTCTTCTGCCTTCCCATCCTCTTTCCTCCACATCCACCCGGGATGTGACCCTGAGGGAACCTTTGACAGATTCTTCTAGGGTGAAGTGATGATCTAATGAAGTGATGAATGGCAGTGTGAGCAGTAGTTCTGCCTGAAGCATTTGGTGTCATCAAGGCTCTAGCCTCACAGCCCACCACGGATGGGAGGAGAGAGATAAGGAGGGAGGCAGAAGAGGAAAGATCAGAAGGATCACTTGCCAAAGACCCCCAGTGACCCATGGCTGAGCATCCTCTCCTTACGTTCTGGGAAGAGAAACCTGAAGAATATCCAGCAAATGGTAATTACTCACCTGTGTGCTAGCTAATGATTGTGGTAATGAGATGGAGCAGGGCCAATCTTCTTCCTGCTGTGCTCTTATTAGTGAGAGATAGCATCTACTTGTCATGTTTCCATTTTTGCACAACGTGTTGCCTAGGTGAGGAGGGGGTAGTTATGTGCAGGGGAGATAGTGGGGTAGAGATGTAGAAAATGCTCTGCGAGAGCAAGCAGAAATGGGGCACTCAGTCTCTTCGGGGGGAAAAGCTTACTGGGACAAGCGGAGAGAGAGGGATGGGATGGAAACCGGTTCTTGCTAGAAAAGAAGCCTAGAGAAAATGCTAGGCACTTCACTCCATTTAATAAACAACCTCCAAACTTAATGACCAAAAGTTATGATGATTTCTGCTCAAGAGCTTGGCTGGATCCGGAACATCCAGGATGTCTCTCATCAGCCAGTTGTGTAGTATCTCTGCAGCATGGTTCTGGCTTCAAAAAAGGAAACATTCCAAGAGGAAAATCCTCAATATACAAGACTTATCAAGAACATAACGATTAAGAAATAATTAGGACTGCTGGATTCTAATTCTGGCTTTGCCTTCAATGTCGTCAACTCGAGTGATGTGCTTTAACTTCTGTGGGCCTCAGATTCTTCTTCCATGAAAACCAGGAGCTGACTAAATGATCTTGAAGCTTCTTCAAAGCTTATTTACAAAGAATCTGCTATTATCGCCCATTTCTCAGGAACCTTGAGTGGAATCTGGAAAAATAGCGTATTGATTATTATCACCTGTTGGTCTAAACCAACCTGTTCTCAACTCGTGTTGTCTCCTTTTACAAATTCTCTGTTTCTGTTTAGGGAACCACCTTTGGTGTTCCACCAAACTTTCCTTCTACTTTCTCAGCTCAGTTATTTCCATTCATGCCTATCATAGAAGGTCAGTTTAGCACTCAGATCTCTTAACTTCAAGTGTAGTGTACTTTTCAATGTAGCTGTTCCACTTTTAGACATGCATCAATCACTCCCATTTCCCAAACTCAAACCCTGGAAACCTTCCTAAATATTTAAAGTCTAACTCAAAGCATAAGCTCCTGCACATAGTTTACTCCTGTTACTGCAATGGAAAGTGACTTCTCCCTCCTTTGAACTACTTTTTCTGATTATTAGCTCTACTCACACGATACTTACCTGTATGGTTTATGCTCCCAAATAGAGTATGATATAAAGAGCCACTTCACAAATTTTATCAAAAGCCCAGTTGAGAGAATTGATCTTTGTGGAGGACAATCAGGCCATCTCTTCTGCTAAACTAGCCTAAAACTTCTGCCTGGTTCAAGTTACACCATTAGGGCTATACAGTTGTACTGAACTCTCTTGCCTTCCGCTGTGAAGCTGTCTACGCTGAGTTGTGTCTTGGTGTTACATCCTCAGATTTCAATGAGTGATGTGATAAGAGTCTATTCCTCATTGAGAGAGACGTCTTCCTGTCAAGATCTCCCAGTGTCTCCTGTCTCAGAAATATAAATATAAATTATAAATACAAATATAAATATAAATGTAATTTTTTTCAAGAGAGAGAGAGTATGAGCAGGGGAGAGGGGCAGAGGGAGAAAGTGAAATTTTAAGAGGGCTCCAAGCTCAGCGCCAGGGCTCAATCCCAGGACCGTGAGATCATGACCTGAGCCAAAATCAAGAGTCGGTCGCTTAACCAACTGAGCCACCCAGGCACCCCTATCTCAGAAATATATTTTAGAGTAAATGTTTCACTTCTCCTGAGGTACTGTTGGCTTTTTTTTTTTACTCATCAGGAATGGGAACTCTAAAACCAATTCCATTGTTTTCTTGCTTTTGTTGCTGCTGTTATTCTGTTTTCCATTGCTTGTTTTGGCCGCTAGGGTGCCCAAAGCCAAAGTTGTGATGCAATTACAAAAGTTGTCTTGTTCTTAGTAATTGTAAGTGGATAGATAGGTTTGTTTCTCTTAAGATAGGCATTTATTTTGAAGGCTGGGGTTTTTTTTTTCCTGATTTTTTTCTTGCTAAATTCTACTCTCTCTCTTTTTTTTTTACAGTTACACATATTTTTGTAATTTGTTTTAAAATTGTATTTTGGGGGGGCACCTGGATGGCTCAGTCGGTTGGGCGTCCGACTTCAGCTCAGGTCATGATCTCAGTCTGTGAGTTCGAGCCCCGCCTCGGACTCTGTGCTGACAGCTTGGAGCCTGGAGCCTGCTTCAGATTCTGTGTCTCCCTCTCTCTCTACCCCTCCCCTGCTCATGCTCTGTCTCTCTCTGTCTCAAAAATAAATAAAAACATTAAAAATTTTTTTAAATAATGAAATAAGCTTGTATTTTTTTCATGGTTGGATTACATTTGGAGTTAACTCTTGAATCCATCTAGAATGTATTTTACATTTTCTGTACATTATTCCACAGTATTTAGCCAATATTATTAACATTACTTATTGAATAATCAAGCCTTTTCTGATTATGAGGAAAATTTTGTTCATTTTATACATTTTGAAATATATAAGTAATACATGAATTGTGAATTGTGAAAAATTCCAAGGCTGTAAATAAAACAGATTGCCCCATTTAGTTTCACATGGCTTGTCAATTTCAATTTTTTCCCTCAGAGGAAATTTTATCAGTTCACTGCTTATCCTTCCAATTTCTTTCTATGCATTTAGGTGCATGTATGAACATGTCAAATATATAGTTTTGTTATATGAGGGGTTTATACATAAATGCATTCATACAGTATATATTGTACCGTAACTTTTTTTTATTCACTGCTTATGGTGATCCATCTATAGTAGTGCCTTTATTTATTTATTTTTATGGTTATTTATTTTGAGAGAGAGAGAGAGAGAAAGGGGGAGAGAGAGAGCGAGAGCTTGCATGAGCGGGTGGGGGGGGGGGAGGAAGAATCCCAAGCAGGCTTCACGTTGTCAGCACATCGCCCAACACGGGGCTCGAACCCATGAACTGTGAGATTGTGACCTGAGCCAAAATCCAGAGTGGGACGCTTAACTGACTGAGCCACCCAGGTGCCCCTTAATAGTGCATTTAAATAGAGCTGATTCTTTTTTAATAGCTTCATAGTATCTCATTGTAGAAATAATAATTCAGTTCACAACTTTCATACCAATAGGTTTTATGTTATTTCCAATTTTTCACTTGGATAAAATAATTTTACATGCGTCTTTATACTCCAGAGTAAGTATTTACATAGACAGATTTCCGCATAACTGGAAGTGAAATGTATGTATCTCCAAATAGTCTCTATCAATATGTATTTCTCTTGATAATATGTGCACGATAATAAATATGTTTCATCAACTTCAACAAAGCTAGATATTTTAATTTGTGTAACTTTTGTGCTTCTAAGTATGTCTGAATCATATGTGACTTTATAGTGGTCTTGTAGTTATCTACTAATTCAGTTCAGGCAATATATAGTATATATTGTATCTTCTGAATATATAGTATCTTCTGACTCCTTCAACCTTATGTGTTTATGTGAAATAATAAATGTATGGGCGCCTGGGTGGCTCAGTCGGTTGAGCATCTGACTCTTGATTTTGAATCAGGTTGTAATCCCAGGGTCATGGGATTGAGCCTTATGTCAGACTTTATGCTTAGTGTGGAGCCTGCTTAGGATTTTCTCTCCTTCTGCTCTTTTCCCCCACTCACAGTCTCTCTCTCTAAAAAAAAAAAAAATGTAGAACTCTTTTGTTCCCCTAGCCTTTCCTTCTGTACTTCCTAATCTTAGAACATGTAATCTGGAATGTTAGAGCCAGATGATTGTTACTAAATATATATTTAACTTATATCTCCTCTCTTTCAAAAATTATCTTTTATATTTTCATTCTCTTTTGTAAGCCTACTTCCAGCAATAACTGTATGATTAACTAGTGCTGAAATTCAGAGTATTATATCACTATTTTTCTAACTTAAGCTATTTATTTTCATCCTTCAATTGGTACTCGAATAGGCCTTTCCATTTTGCTAAATGAATATTGGCTTAGGGCAGGTTCCCTAGAAATAGAGCCTGAGACAGAGAAATACATGCTGGAACTTGACTGGGGAGTGTGATCTTGGGAATAACAGTTGTAGGGAAATGAAGGAAGCAGGATGGGCAGGGGAAGAACTATCAGGTAGTTGCAACGTAAGGTTTCAGCCAAATCCAAGGAAAGCTGTGGAGATGGGATGCTCCTTCACAGCTGCCCCCCAATTTTGGAACAAAGGGGCTGGACCTTTGTACTTCAAATGGAGCAGTGATTGTGTGTGGTCTTCCTGATGGACAGGTGTAATCTTGGGTTCCCATCTACTGAAGACCGTTTGTAGAGAGGGACTCACCTATGAGCCCTCAGCAGCCAGCACTTCTAGAAGTTTGGAGAATGAGTATCTCTTTCCCAAAGTAGGGGATTTACAGCCTCTACTACGAATAGCAACTTCACCTGAAATGCAATTTTTAAAAATTTCTGAGTCCAAAAACTGTCCATTTTTTTAGGTTTATTTATTTTTGAGAGAGAGAGAGAGAGAGGGAACACATACACACGCTGGGGAGGGGCAGAGAGAGAAAGAATCCTAAGCAGGCTCAATGCTGTCAGGGTGGACTCCATTGCGGGCTCAATCCCACGAACCATGAGATCATGACCAGAGCCAAAATCAAGAGTCAGATGCTTACCCGACTGAGCCACCCAGGCACCCCAAAGACTGTCTATTTTTTTTTAACTTTTATTTCAGTGCAGTTGACACACAATGTTACGTTAGGTGCAGGTGTACCACATAACGATTCAACTTCTTTACACATTATGTCATACTTGCCACCAGTGTAGCTACCATCTGTCACCGTACAACGCTTTTACATTATCATTGGCTATGTTCCCTATGCTGTGCCTGTACCTCCCACTCCCTTCACCCATTTTGCCCATCCTCACCCCCCTCGAAATAGAATTTTTAATTCCCTAACTTTTTTTCCCCTCAAATTGCATGGATGGTATTATTTGCTTTCTGGAATTTAATGGTGCAGGAAGAAATATGAGGCTGGTCAGATTCTTATTCTTTTCTAGATAACTTGTTTTGTCCATCCACCCATACTTTTCCTTTTTCCTCAACATTCAAAACGTGCACCGGCATATGTCAGACACGAGTGTGTCTATTCATTAATCATGCTTTGTAGTCAGCAATTGAAAACTGTTTTCTTCTGTTGTATGACCGATTACTGCACTATGTCTTTTGTTTCTTCTTCAGGAACACCGATTTTCTTTGTGAAAGTAAGTTTCCATACTCTTGTCCTCATATCTACATTCTTTTTCTTTGATATCATCTTTTGTCTACTTTTTCTGTCTTCAGTGAATGCTTCACAAATCTGTTCTCCTCATCGCTGATTTACGTTCCTGCAGTGTTAAATCTGTTCTTTCCTCATTGGGCTGTGAATTTATTTATTTATTTATTTATTTTTAATTTTTTTAACGTTTATTTATTTTTGAAACAGAGAGAGACAGAGCATGAACGGGGGAGGGTCAGAGAGAGGGAGACACAGAATCTGAAACAGGCTCCAGGCTCTGAGCTGTCAGCACAGAGCCCGACGCGGGGCTTGAACTCACGGACCGCGAGATCATGACCTGAGCCGAAGTTGGCCGCTTAACCGACTGAGCCACCCAGGCGCCCCTGGGCTGTGAATTTAAATTTTATTATTACATTTCTATATCTCCTGATGTCTTTGTCTTGCTCAGCTATGTCCCTCTTCATCGGAGCCTGTATCTCTTGCAGTTTTTTGTCACCTCCGCTGATTATGCTTCCATTTCACCGTTTTCCTTGTAGTTACAATCTTTACTTTTCTTGAGAACAACAATGCTTTCTTTATAAAAGTTGTCTTTATAATATGTTCAAGCACAGATTCAAGGTGGTATGATTATCTCCTGCACCTTCAAGCTAGTATTTCCTTTACCTGATATAATCAAAAAATTTTTCGGGGGTGCCTGGGTGGCTCAGTCGGTTAAGCGTCCGACTTCAGCTCAGGTCACGATCTCGCGGTCCGCGAGTTCGAGCCCCGCGTCGGGCTCTGGGCTGATGGCTCAGAGCCTGGAGCCTGCTTCTGATTCTGTGTCTCCCTCTCTCTCTGCCCCTCCCCCGTTCATGCTGCGTCTCTCTGTCTCAAAAATAAACGTTAAAAAAAAAAAATTAAAAAAAAATTTTTTTTGTTAGGACCCACTTTTTAAACATTTAATTTTTTTGAGAGAGACCGCACACACACACACACACACACACACACACACACTCAAGGGCACGTGAGGGAGGAGCAGAGGGAGAGGGAGAAAGAATCTTAAGCAGATCCCATGCTCAGTTTGGAACCCAGCTCGGAGCTCAATCTCATGGCTTTGAGGTCATGACTTGAGCTGCAGTCAGGAGTCAGAACATCGGATCCACTGAACCATCCAGGCTCCCCAGGACCTACTTTTAGTTTGGTTAATTTCTACTCATCACTAAATGGTAAGGTTCAATTCAGGCTCGATGTAGATTCCTCTTATTTGCTCTCCTGTCCGGCGGAGTGCTACAAGCATCCCCCTTCGTGATATCTGGCTGAATGACAATTGATATACACAGCTCCTAACCAAGAAGGGATTTTCTCCTGCTCCTTTGAATTTACGTTATAAGGACGAATTGATTCCTGGATAAGTAGAAGCATTCTAGGATTTTGTGGTTCTTTTTTAAATGCGCGTATTTATTTACTTTATTTATTTATTTCACTAAAATATCATGTAAAACCCCATAGATTCTAGCATCCATGACCGTGTTGCATCTCTTCCAGCTTAAGAGTTCAGAAGACAATTTACCATCTTGGGATTTGAGCGATGGTTCTGTTGCCTTTCTAGAGACTTAAACTCTTTGCAAGATTTTTTTTGTTTTAAAATTTTTTAATGTTTATTTATTCTTGAGACAGAGAGAGAGAGAGAGACAGAGCGCGAGCAGGGGAGGGGCAGAGAGAGGAGACACAGAACCCGAAGCAGGCTCCAGGCTCTGAGCTGTCTGCACAGAGCCTGACGCTGGGCTCGAACCCATGAACCGCGAACCCATGACCTGAGCCGAAGTCAGCCGCTTAGTTGACCGAGTCACCCAGGTACCCCAGAAAGATTTTTTTTTTAAAGAGGCACTACATAGGGGTAGAAATACAGCAGTAGGCACCCTGTGTCCGTATCCATATTGCCTGCTACCTTGTTTCCTGGTTGGGGTCGGTCCCATGTCTCTGAGATACGATGGGGAATACTTAGTCGCAGTTGGCAGACATTTTTTCTTTCTGCTTTACATTTTTAGCGTTTAGATCCACAAGTCATTGTGTTCCTGGGCCTCCAGTAGTATGTTCGTCATTTGACCCTTCTCTTTAAGCTCTGGTTCCTCATTTTCCCTTGTCCTGCTCTTTATTACAGGGGACAGACCCTTACAGGTTGTTTCCCACACTTCCACGTCAGCTGGCTTCTGGCTGGGTTTTGCCAAAGAGACGCAGTAATGGCAGATTGAAATTATGGGAGGAAATGAGAAACCACACATTTCTTTTTCTGTCTGTCTGTCTCTCTGCCTCAGGCCTTGCCTCTGGCAGGGTCTGTGGCTCCTTCAGCCCCGCGGCCCCTTCAAAATCCCAGCTTTCAACAGACGGCTCCGTCCATTTTCACCTTGCGGATCCCTTTCCGATTCTAGCCCTCCCCCGATGGCCCTTTCCAAAGAATGGAAGCAGCATCTTGCTCTTGCCAGCTTCTAATTGCCTCACTCTTGTATTTTGTTTTGCTGTCTTTCCATCGACTCCATAACGAATTCCCTTGATTAAATCTCTCATTTTGGAAAACCTTGAGAGGTTTCTCTTTTCTTGACTTACCCCTGGTGAACGCATTTAATTTCCTAAACTGCTACTTTCATTTCCTGAAAATCACTTCTAGAGTCTGGGAGTTCTGAATGTCCAGTGCTGTTGCAACCTTACATACCTCTCTATAGTGTTTCTTTATGAGTATTTCAATGGACAAAAAGCATAGGAGGACAAATATTATGCCATTAGCTAATAGCAGTCATACTGCATTTGTCCCTGGCTGCACAATTAAGGGCAATTTAATTCTATCCCGTGGCCATTGTTCTTTGTAGGAATCCGGCGCGAATTACAAGGTGAAGACCATTGGGAAACAAAACTTTGAGCCATTATTTCTTCTGAAAGGTAGTTTCATGATGTTTCTGTGAGGCTGTGATCACGCTGAATTTGCCAGTAATTGTTAGATGCCAGTCATATTGTTAGATGATACAGTGTGACTCAAGGCCCACCAGGGAAACGAAGACGCCTTTATCAGGCAAGACATTGCAAGAGCTCAGAGATCCCTTCCCAGGAGCTGGAGGCAAAGGCCAGACCTCCCTTTGAGTAAGCTTAATTTTTTACTACAGTGTCCGAATCTCCAGATCTCAGCTAGGGTTGTGAACCTTCAGGTGGAATAGATAGGGAAGACTGCTTCTCTCTGGAAAGCCTGGAAAGAGCCTGCTGCCCTCTTCACATTTTTCATCAGTCGCAGAACTTGGTCATGTGGGTTCTACCTAACCTCAAAAGGACCTGGGAAATGTAGTTTATCTGTGTGTAGAAGGACATGTACATAGACGGGTAGCTCTGTCACAATGATCCTTTCTAGTTCCTCTTCTTGGAACCATATAGCACAGGTCTCACATGACCCCAAGTCTAGAATTTGAACGAACCGTTCAAAAATTTTATAGGAATGATGGAATTTAAGCTTACTGAGTTACAGGAGTCAGGTAATGGGAAGGGGACTGGTAGACTATATAGGATAAGCCCGTGGATGGTCTGTGATTTGTAGTTGACATAAGCAACTACACTGCTGCCAGGCCAAACTTCCCGTATGATTTTGTGCCTCATCAAATATAAATACTAAGTGCTTTCTGATTGCAGTCTTGTTGTGAATGTTTGTATTTTTTTCTTCTCCAAAGATTAAAATAAACATTGGAAGGGCACCTGGGTGGCTCAGATGGTTGAGCATCTGACTTTGGCTCAGGTCATGATCTCATGATTCATGGGTTCAAGCCCCGCGTCGGGCTCTGTGCTGACAGCTTGGAGCCTGGAGCCTGCTTCGGATTCTGTGTCTCCCTCTCTCTCTGCCCCTCCCCTGCTCGTGCTCTGTCTCTCTCTCAAAAATAAATAAACATTAAAAATTAAAAAAAAATTTTTTTAATGTTTATTTATTTTTGAGACAGAGAGAGAGAGAGAGTGTGTGTGTGTGTGTGAGTGGGGGAGGGGCAGAGAGAGAGGGAGACACAGAATCCCAAGCAGGCTCCAGGCTCTGAGCCGTCAGCACAGAGCCCGATGCAGGGCTCGAACCCATGAACTGCGAGATCATGACCTGAGCCAAAGTCAGACACTCAACCGACGGAGCCACCCAGGTGCCCCAAAAATTTTTAAATTAAATTAAATTAAACATTGGAAGGGGCAACTGGGTGGCTCAGTCAGTTGAGCATCTGACTTTGGCTCAGGTCATGATCTCATGGTTTGTGAGTTTGAACCCCACCCACGCCAGGCTCACTGCTGGCAGTGCAGAGCCTGCTTCAGATCCTCTGTCTCCCTCTCTCTCTGCCCCTACCCCGCTTGTGCCTGTTCTCTCTCAGAATCATGAAAAAAATCTTAAAAAAAGGTATTTATAAAATAAACATCGGAAATAAGGAAATAAATTAGATGACTGAACTATGGACTCTGGTCTATTAATCCCATATTACATTACTCTAAGAATAAATTGTAGGCTAAGTGCTTGTTGAGTACTGGAATTCTATCCTGATCATCAGAAAGTAGTAGGAAGTACTCTTTCACTTGAAAACCAGAGAAGAACTGCAAAGCAACTTAATTTAGAATTTATCCATCTTACTAGGCCCTTTATCCTGTTGGGAAAGTGCTGCTACTAGAAACTGGCAGAAACATTCTGCAAGGGATGCACTAGCACTTTCCAAGGTTGAACAGAGTAGCCATTCTTGCTTTTGATTAGGTGTTCAAGATCTGTATCTATTTCTTTCTTTTTTTTCTTCCTTCCTTCCTTCCTCCCTTCCTTCCTTCCTTCCTCTTTCCCTTCCCTTCCTTTCCCTTCCCTTCCCTTCCCTTCCCTTCCCTTCCCTCCCCTCCCCTCCCTTCCCCTTCTTTCTTTTCTTTCTTTCTTTCTTTCTTTCTTTCTTTCTTTCTTCCTCACTTTCTATCTCTATCTCTATTTCTCTTTATAATGTATGTTATAAAGATGTATATTATAATGCTGTAAATGTTCAACACATAAGAAATGCGTGTTCTCAGAAGAGCAGAATCTTTATGAAGAATTTGATTGGAGTTCACAACTCAAATGGACAGAACTACTTGGTCTGTGTTTGGTTTCTTGGTATCTCTTGGTAGTCTCTTCCACAGGATGATAAAATGACAGAGTAGGGGCCCCCTGACATGGTATAATTTGGGAAGGGACAAAGGAAACTGACTTTTCTTCAATTATTGATCTCTCGTGGAGCTCAGTTTTCTCCTCCATTCTTCACCTTTGAAATATACATGCATTTCACTATACCGACAAGGAAGTCAAGGACATTTCCTGAGGTGGAGGCTGCAGGGGACTGTCTCTTTCTCCTTCCACTTTGGACATGTGGTGGTCTGGCAACAGATCCACAGAGCATCTTCCTCCTCTATTCCCAGCAAACTGGCAGGGGAGTAGTTATAGAAACTCTGCTCTGGGTCTTAACAGGACACTTACAGCCTTTCTTTTCTCTCTCTTGCTTTTTTTTTCTTTTTTAAAAATTTTTTTTAAATGTTTATTTTTGAGTGTGAGAGAGAGAAGGGGGCGGAGGGGTAGGGAGACACAGAATCTGAAGCAGGCTCCAGGCTCCAAGGCATCAGCACAGAGTCTGACTCAGGGCTCGAACTCCCGAACCACGAGATCATGACCTGAGCCGAAGTCGGATGCTTAACCGACTCAGTCACCCAGGCGCCCCTCTCTTGCTTTTCTTCACCTTCAGAATGGTAATACACGTTCCTAAACGGTTTTATATTTCTTACTTAAAGATCACCACTAGAAGTGTTAGTGTCTATTTCTCTCCTCTCTACTTCATCCAGCTGGCTATTCCTGGGTTTTGGGAGAATACCTGTACCTCAACTCCACATGCACCAGATTCTACTGGACTTCTGTTGTATCAAAATAACTAGGAGAGATGGTAGTCGGTAAATGTGATGCAATCACAGATAATCTTTAAAATCTCAAAGGCTTAATGAAATCGTATCTCTCTGTGTCATAGTCTAATACAGTCAGTAAGGGGACAAGTTTTCTTGACATGACGATTCATGAATGTAGGTTTCCTCCATCTTTTAATGCTTCCTTGTGTTTCCATCACATTCAGTATTTGGCCGCCAAGACTTCCTGCGAAGAGAAGGAGAGTGGGATAGAAAGGGAGTTTCGTGGCCAAGCCCAGAAGTAGCCTGCTCCATTCTGTACATGTTCCATTGGTCTCAGAACTCAGTCCTGTGGACTCTACCTAACCTCTCAAGGGGCTGTAAAATGTGTTTTAATGTGTGTAGGAGGACATGAACATGGGCCAGTGGCTCTGTCACAGTGGTTTGTTCTAGTTCCTGTCCTTGGGAACAATGTAGTGTAAGGTTCACATGACACGAAAGTCACCCTAACACTGAACAATTGTAGATTCCACTATAACATTTGAGAATTTGGCTGCTCTGGAGCTCATGAAACCCCAGGAAAAGTGAGGACCTATACTGACATTTTTATGGTAATTTTGTTGAATATTTTTACGATGTGCTTTTATAGTACATTACTCAACATTTAAAAATAAATGTGTAGGGGCGCCTGGGTGGCTCAGTCGGTGAAGCGGCTGTCTTCAGCTCAGGTCATGATCTCATGGTTCTGAGTTTGAACCCTGCATCGGTCTCTGTATTGTCTAGGCAGAGCCTGCCTCAGACCCTCTGTCTCTCTCTCTGTCTCTCTGTCTCATGTTCTCCCTCCCTCTCTCTCAAAAATAAAAATAAAACATTAAATTTTTTTTAAAAAAAATAAGTGTGTAGGAGCACCTGGAGGGCTCAGTCGGGTAAGCATCTGACTCTTGATTTTGGCTCAGGTCATGATCCCAGGGTGGTGGGATCAAGCTTCCTGTTGAGCCCCACGCTGAGCATAGAGCCTGCTTAGGATTTTCTCTCTCTCTCTCTCTCACTCTCTCCCTCCACCCCACTCTCCAGCTCTCACTCTCTGTCCATGTCTAAAACAAATAAATAAAATAAAATATGAATAGCATCAAGAGGCAGTTAAGGCACAGAGGAGACACAATATCCTGCACATCAGATACCCTGAGCCGCATTAGATGAGCGTATGCATCAAAGGGCTAAACTTTGAATCATGCAAACCTTGTGTCCTGTTGAGTTCTAAGATCTCAGGGAGAAGGTAGGAGAGTGGGCCTTGCGCCATCTCCAGTGGATAGCCAGAGGCCACAGCTGCGTGTGACATGTCTACCAGCAAGGGACTTTTATGGCAATGGGAGAAAGGCGGGGGTTGAATAAAGGCTGCCCCCCCAGGAAAGATGGCAACATTGGCCAGCTGATGGTTTTGGTAGCTGGGGTCATGGACAGAGGAGAAACAGTTGTTCTCACGCAAAGGGTAGGAGAACCATTTGATTATCCAGTGAACTACCTTTGCATAGTTGAATGAAACAGTCATTGCACAACAGACTTACGTTTGCTTTGTTGGTATATATTTTCTTTAATCCCTTAGAACCCTGTTGGTCAGATCACCACACGATTTCCTGTCTTCATGGGTGAGAGCAGAGTAGCGGTTTGGAATCTTACTTGCCAATTTTTTGATACTCTTCCCATTAAGAAGTGACTTGCTGCTGAGGGGTAGAATGTGACAAAAGTGTCGCTGTATGGGACTTCCCAGACTAAATCATAAAAGTCTTTCACTTGGCTGTCTGCTTCTCTTGAGAGCTTTGCTCTTGGAACCCAAGCGCCTTGCTTTGAGAAAGCTCAGGCCACACAGAGTTGCGCCATGTACACATGTGGCCGACAGCCCCAAATGAAGGTCTTGGCTGACAGTAAAAATCAACAAGCAGAAAGCTGAGTAAGGAAGCCTTCCAGACAACACCAGCTCCAGCCGCCATCTGATTGTAACCACAAGAAATACCCCAAGTGAGAGCCACCTAGTTGAGCCCAGTCAATCCCCAGGGCTGGGAAAGATAAGAATGATAATAATAATAAACACTGGTTTAAAAATTTTTTTTTCAGTGTTTATTTTTTAGAGACAGAGAGACAGAGCATGAGCAGGAGAGGGGCAGAGAGAGAGGGAGACACAGAATCCGAAGCAGGCTCCAGGCTCTGAGCTGTCAGCACAGAGCCTGATGCGGGGCTCAAACTCATGAACAGTGAGATCATAACCTGAGCTGAAGGTGGATGCTTAACCGACTGAGCCACCCAGGCACCCCTAAGTGCTGTTGGTTTTTAATGCAACTAAGTATAGGTGACTTATTTTGCAGCTATAGATAACTAAAACATAAGGCAATGCTGTGGAAAATCAGTTCTCGTTTTCCTCGACTTCCTCTGTGCATCGCAGGTCCTTTAAGCTTACAGTATTTGGGATTTGTTGTTGTTGTTGTCTTTATTTTTTTTAGTTTGGAGAGAGAGCATGCCAGCTGGGAAGAGAGGCAAAGGGAGGGAGAGAGAAAGAGAGAGAGAGTCTCAAGCAGGCCCATGTGGGGCTCAATCCCATGACCCTGAGATCATGACCTGAGCCGAAATCAAGAGTCGGATTGCTCAACCCACTGAGCCACCCAGGTGCCCCTAAACTATAGTATTTGAAAAACTAGATATTTGCAGGCCGGGGGACAGAAGACATAGTGATGCAGACCGCCTGGTCCTTGAAGCCCAGTTCTGAAGCCAATAGCAGTGCCAAGGAGTGAGGGAAAGCTTTTCTCCCGCAATCCCGGAAAGTAACACCACAAAGCAAATAATATTGGAACTGCAAAATGTATGTTCCCTGGGTCTTTTGTAAAATATGAATGAACAGAAGCATCTTTGGGGGACTTTGATATTTTCATTCATCTGTGATCAACAGTCTAAGTAACAACATGTGCTAACAGAGCAAATGCAGGTTCATGACATAGGTTGTCACCACTCCCACTTCTGTCCCAAAGTAAATGGCTGCCTTATACTCTCCGATTGTTTTCTCGTCGTCTGCATGATATTGACAGCTCACCTACCTTGTTGGATTCTTTTAAGGATCGGTTGAGATAGTGTATGTAATCCACTGAGCCCAAGGCTTGACAAAACCCAGTAAATATACAGTAAGTACTGGGCAATTAATTATATTACACGAGGTGTCCCCGCTTAAGAGCAGCATCTTACTGTGAGGAAATAGTACCGTTTCACTGTTAGTTAATAATCCAAGTCTAACAGGCCCCCATCCGGTGATGACCCAGCAGTGTTTGCTAGCTGGGTACACTTGAACAAGTCCCTCAACCTGCTGTGTTTCCCCATCTGTAAAATGGGGGTGATAACAGCCACTGCCCAGGATGACTGCAAATGTTTAATGGGGCTCTACGGGACCAAGGCCACCCCAACGTCAGGAAGAGCGACAGCTGTGTCTTTTCCCAACAGTGTCATTTGCATTTTCTTAGTTTGTACCTTCTAAGGAAGTCCTAGGAAGCACAGCTATTAGGAGAACAAAATTCCCAGTCTTTTTCTTTAAGTGTGACGAGTGTCTTTTATTTTGCTTCCAGTCCTTACCAGTGGTGTGGATGGGACACGACGCAGGCTCATCGCAGTGGCACAGAGCCATGTGCCATCAAGTTCAGAGCCAGCATGGGGCAGAGTCACCACGTGGAAATGGCAAGGCCCCAGAGCTGGAGCCACCTACAGCCTGGGATTGAGCCTCCGCGGAGGGCTATCAGCACTGGAGTCACGGGTAAGTCTAGTTATCATTTCCCTGAGGGTCATTCAGGGGTCTTGAATTCTGCCCTGAGTTTTAAAAACTAATTATTTTCCTCTCCTCCCTTTTCCTGTCGGGCAAAAGTGGGTGACTATAGAGCCACTCATTGACTGTTTCTGACAAAGGCCTGTCGCTGTAGCTGCACAACCCAACTAAATCTAGAATTGAATTTGTAGAGTCTCAATTTCCAGCAGATTCTTCTTCCGATGGAGCATTTCCCCCTATCTGCTACCAGTAAACACCACCCCCCCAGCCCCCTCTCCATCCCTTGTGGAACTGGCATGTAAAAGAATAACAACTAAGCTTTGTTTTTATTTACGTTAACTCTTCTTTATTTTCCTGAGTATTCATAAACCTGATAAATACTTGAAATTGTCAATATTGATTCAGAATCTGAATAGAGTATATGTTATATTTCAATATGTACTTTAAGAATGTGTTAATATTTAAGAACCCAAACCTTCAGATTATACCTCAATTTGGCAGAAGTAATACTATTCTGTCTCAATATTTGGAATGAATTTAACATAACATTTTTTTTCCCTCTCTACAGCCAGTTTTGGCAGCAAAGAATTGAATTTCATATCAAGACAGAGTACAAAAATAGAGAAGGGGATTTGTAAATACTAATTATTCAAATCCAAATCCATACATTCCTATTTTTCTTACTGAGCTTAATACTGTCAACATTCAGGCAAATTGGTTCCTTTCTCAACATTTTTTTTCAGGAGCATATTGTGTTAGATTACAAGAAAAATGAGAAATCCAGTAACAATAAGAATAAACTACAGAAATGAGACAAAAGTAGCTGTTTGAGGAGGAGAACCATTTCAATAGTTCATACATTTTCAACCAAAAAAAAAAAAACCAAAAAAAAAAAAACAAACCATGCTGTTCCCTTCAGCACTTTTCTTTTCCTTCAGCACTTTTCTTCTCCAAGGCTGTAGAACCTTACTAACATACCAATTTCTAGTTACTGGCCACTGATCTATGATTCAAGAAACAAAAATTAGTGTTGAATGCATGCTGATTTCTTTGAGTCGTTTTGACTTTGTGAATAAGAGTCCAGAATTTACCTACCCTGTGGCCTTTTGCATTTTCTAAAGTAAACACAGAGAAAGTAATGCTTGAGTAAAGATATTATTCTTACGTTTCAAATCTTGGCACAGCCCACTGAGAAGAACTTGCTGTAATTTACCCAAATCATACTCCACACTCTACCTATAAGGTTGACTGTAGCCATTTTCTCAGGTAAACAACAGAAATGCACACCCCTGCTCATGCCCTCTGTGTTGCAAAATCGCTCTTATTAAATATTGAGCGGATTTAGAAGAATGTTTATAAAATATGTATAAGGTCGAACAATAATACAAGGAATACCCATGTACCCCCTTCAACCAGTTTCAGAACAAGGATGGTATCTATGAGATCTTCTGTGACAAACGTCGTGATCTCAACTCCATCGCCTCCCTGTTCGAAGGCAACTTCTTCATTTTTCTTTAGTTTTTTAAAATTTTAATGTTTATTTATCATAGAAAGAGAGAGAGACAGAGCACGAGCAGTGCAGGGGCAGAGAGAGAGGGAGACACAGAATCCGAAGCAGGCTCCGGGGCTCTGAGCCGTCCGCACAGAACCCCACCCAGGCGCCCCTCATCTTTTATTCTTATTTCTTCAAATATCTCCTCCCCCCTTTTTTTTTCCTACTTTCTTGGAATTCCATTATCTGGATGGTAGTACTTCTGTGTGCTTACAACTTAAGGACCGCGAGATCATGACCTGAGCCGAAGTGGGATGCTTAACCGACTGAGCCACCCCCGCGCCCCTCTTTTTAACTGAAATATAGTTGACACACAACGTTACATTAGTTTCAGGTGTACAGCGTATCGATTCACAAGTCTATACATGACGTTATGCTGACCACAAGTGTAGCCACCATCTGTCACCATACATCACTATTACAGTATCATCGACTGTATTCCCTCTGCCGCACCCTTTCATCCCCTTGAGTTATTCATTCCATAACTGGAAGCCTGTACCTCCCTCTCCCCTTCAACCCGTTTTACCCATCTCCTTGATTTTTTTTTTTAAATCTTTCATCGCATACGTTTATAGTCCTGAAAGTACAACCGTAACATTTTCCGTAGCTTTTTTAACGTTATGCTTTGAACGAAGTGGACACATCCTTTTCCGCTTTTTGCGGGGTGGGGGAGGAACATGATGTTTCAGAGATTCACACACACTGTTCCGTGCAACTGCATTGCATCCCTTTATTCTGCTGAGCCCTACTTCGCAGCACGGGTATGCCTCAATGTTATTTTTCCACCCTGCTGCTGATCTCTACGTGTGTGGGAGGGTTCCAGTTTTATCATGTTAGAAACCACGCTCAGTACAAACAGGAGCATTTTTGTAAATGCATCCTAAGATGTATGTGCCTGATTTCTCTAGGACGTACACTTAAAGCAATCAATTTCTGGCCCACGGGGTATGCTCATTTTACTTCTTCAATTACTGATAAATTTCTTTCTAAAGTAATTGTAAAAATGTGTTACATTTCCCCTCCCCACGCCTTTGCACCAGCCAGTGCATGATATTGTCCACATTTTTTATTTTTGCCAGGTGGTCAGTATATAATAGTACCCATCTCTTTGTAGTTTGAATTCGTTTTTCCCTGGTTACTAATAAGATTAATTGCTGTTTCATGCAATTAACTGTCCCTTATATGTCCTCTTCTATGAAGTGTGTCTTTAGGATTTCTCTCTCCTCTCTCTTTTTAAAATTGGGAGATTTGGGGGCGCCTGGGTAGCTCAGTCGGTTAAGCAGCTGACTTCGGCTCAGGTCATGATCTCGCGGTCCGTGAGTTTGAGCCCCGCGTCGGGCTCTGTGCTGACAGCTCAGAGCCTGGACCCTGTTTCGGATTCTGTGTCTCCCTCTCTCTGACCCTCCCCTGTTCATGCTCTGTCTCTCCCTGTCTCAAAAATAAATAAAACATTAAAAAAAATTAAAAAATAAAATAAAATTGGGAGATTTGTTTTTTCATTATTGATTTGTAAGAGTTCTTTATATGGTCTGGATATGAATTCTAGGTCACTCATATTTGTCTCAAGCCTCGTCTCCCCATTTGTGACTTTCGTTATTTTGAACTATCTCTAAAAGGTCTCAAACATAACATAGTCAAATTTATCAATATTTACCTTTATTATTTATATTATTTATATATTTATATTTATATATTATATTAAGAAATTCCTTAACAGTGCTAAAATATACAGTCTCTTATATTTCCTTCTAAAAGTATTATTAGTCATTATTCCAAATTAAGTCCTATGGGGCACCTGGGTGGCTCAGGTTAAGCTTCTGACTCTTGATTTCAGCTCAGGTCATGATCTCATAGTTTGTGAGTTTGAGCCCCAAGGCGGACAGTGTGGGAGCCTGCTTGGGATTCTCTCCCTCACTCTCTGCTCTTCCCCCACTGGGGCTTTCTCTCAAAACAATAAATTTAAAAACCAAAAAAGCAGGGGCACCTGAGTGGCTCAGTCAGTTAAGTGTCCGACTTCAGATTAGGTCATGATCTCACAGTTCGTGAGCTCTAGCCCCCCATTGGGCTCTGTGCTGACAGCTCGGAGCCTGAAGCTTGCTTCAGATTCTGTGTCTCCCTCTCTCTCTGTCCCTCCTCTGCTGTGTTCTCTCTCCCTCCCTCCCTCCCTCCCTCTCTCTCTCTCAAAAACAAATAAACATTAAAAAAACAAAAGTAAAATCCTCAGTCTCACTTAATTGATTGTTGTGCTTTCTAGGAGACAGAGACCCTATATAATTTTTTTCCCATTTTGATAGGCAAATGCCACATCACCATTTATTGAACTATTTCTCTCTTCTGCACAGATTTTCCGTAAAACCTGTCATACATATATATATATACATATATATATGTATATATATGTATATATATGTATGTATATATGTATATATATGTATGTACACACACACACACACACACACACACACACACACATATATGTGTGTGTGTATATATATAATGCTTTCTAGAACCTCTATTTTAGTCCAGTGGTCAATTTGTCTATCTCTAGGCTAATACTTTGTTGTCTTATTAATATAGCCTTACAATAACTCTTGATTTCAGGTAAGGCAAGGCTTTCAGCTTCTTAAGTCTTGGGTATTCTTGGCAATATAAAATTCCATGTATATTTTAGGATAAGTTTGTCAAGTTTATAAAGAAATCATTTTGGCATTTGATTGCAATTTAATTGCGTCTGTAGATCAATTTCAGTTTCTAAAGCTTAAAATCTCCCTGTATGTTCTGCAGTAGTTGCGTTCCACATAATATTATGTAAAGGTCTGTCATTATAATTCCGAGGTAAATATTTTCTCATTTCTATTAATATTTCTTCTTTGACCTGTGTGATATTTAGTATTTCCTAAGTCTGTAACACTTGGATTTTTAAAATTATTTTTATGACATTGATTTCTAACTTAATTGTTTTGTGGTCAGAGAAGATAGTCTATGAAATCTTTGGGAATTTATTGAGACTTGCTTTATATGTCAGTACATGGTTAAAAAAAAAGGGTATATCACATATATGTTTGAAATTGACCTTGTAAAGAATTTAACCCTGAGCAAAAAGTTGTGATAAAACTTTTTGCTACTTAATTAAAGTATTTAATGGGGTGCCTGGGTGGCTCAGTCAGTTGAGCGTCCAGCTTCAGCTCAGGTCATGATCTCATGGCTCGTGAGTTCGAGCCCCACGTTGGGCTCTGTGCTCACAGCTCAGAGCCTGGAGCCTGCTTCGGATTCTGTGTCTCCCTCTCTCTCTGCCTCTCTCCTGCTTGCACTCTGTCACTCTCTCTCTCAAAAATAAACATTGAAGAAAATTTTTTAAAGTGTTAAATGAGTATAGGGCCGTTTAGTTTTTCAATTTCTCCCTGGGTTAGTGTTAATGAGATATTAATAATTTCATCACATCTATATTCTGGTTCATATTTTTCTTCTCAGTTATTTCTCATCTGCTGTTAGGCCCATTCATTGAGTTGTAAATTTTCACTTCGACTTCTGACACTTAGAAATGCTTTAATTTTTTTAAAAATCTGCTTGTGTGTTTGCCGAGTGTGTTGTTCTTTATTCATATTTTATCACCTTCTTTTGTATCTTTAAACATATTGAGCTGATTTAGAAAACCGGTGGTGTTTCTAATAATTCAATATCTGCATCATTCTGGGTCTGATTCTGTGCTGTATTGTTTTTGCTGCTTTGTACTCACCATGTTTGCTGTTGTACTCCTTTTGACCATGATTCTTATTTTTAGGAACTTGATCTAAGAGAATTCTTTGATCTAAGGGTCGAAACTCAAGTTTGTTCAAAGGAGATTTTGCATTCTGTCAAGTACATGGGGCATGTTTAGCCCAGGACCGCTTTAACTAAGTCTCCTTAGGTTTTAGTGGATCACCCCAAGTGTGAGAATTGCAGCTGCAATCTACATGAGAAATAACCTGTTACTACATATATTCTCAAGGGAGATTCATCCTCCCCCCTCCCCCATTCATTACCAAATTTTAATATAAGCGCATTCTTTTAGTGTCCTTGTAGGAAGAAGTATTCAATTCACTTTTATTTTGAAGGTTAGCCTACTGAGTTCCAGCATTATGCACGTATACAGGCATAAGAGTGATCTTCTGTCAGGGGCACCTGGGTGGTGCAGTCGGTTAAGGGTCCAACTCTCGATTTCGGCTCGGTCCTGATCTCATGGTTCGTGAGTTCAAGCCCCACATCAGGCTTTTTGCTGGCAGTGCAGAATCTGCTTGGGATTCTCCGTCTTCCCCTCCCCACTCACGCTGTCTCTGTCTCTTTCAAATTCATAAATAAAAACTTAAAATAAAAAAAAGAATGATCTTCTGTCAGACTCTTCCCCTCTGGGTAGGCTCAGAGCTTTGTATCCTATTCCCCATGCCCATGAGGCCAGGATATCTGAAACTCAAGTTCACTTGGTTTGGCAAACATTCTCAAGATCAAAGCTGGATTAATGCTTCCTTCACCTCTCTGAGTTTCTGCTTTAATTTAATTTTCAGCTCTGAGCGATGGTTACTAATTTGAAGGCTCATTGATACATGAAAAATAATTAGATCTTTCTTGAAACAGGGTTTTTAGTTATATTTAGTGAGATAGTTTTTTTTTTTTTTTAAGGTATGTAACCTGCTATACTGCTGTGTTGGAAAGTGATTTTCACATGTTTTCATCCTCAAACTACCTCAATTATAACTATTTTGTTTTTAGTTTTTTTTAAAGCTTTATTTCTTTCAAGCAACTTTGTAAAAATGGTTAGCAATTTCCGTTGTTTCAAACTGTAAAGCCTTAAAAAGTATCTAAGTCTTATATTTGATCTGTACAAGTAGAAAAGTACATTTTGTAAGAATAAAGAAATGTTCCCCTGATAATTGAAATTCAATGATTATTAAGAGTAAGAAAAAGTGTAAGTAGTGGGAGTATTATATGCTGTATTATTTTTAAAAATTGTTTTTCCCCCTTCCCTGTTAAGTGTATTATCTAACTCTACTCATTGCCATATGACTTGCTAAATCTCCTGTGGGAACACTGTACATCTCTTTGTGTTTTTGAACATTCGACTCATCAAATTATTGAGTACCTGTCATATTGAAGAGACTCTGCTAGGTGTTGTGGGAGATGGAAGGATGAGTGAGGTTTCTTCTCTGCCCTAGAGTAGCTAACAATGACATGGGAAGATAGATGCATTCATTAAACACAAAAATGCAAGATAAACAGTAATGAGTGTCCCCAGAATGCTACGAGAGTGTAAGGGAAGGAAGGATAAATTCTATCAGGAAGAATTGGCAGTGGTATACTGGTAAATGTTTAACAACTGACCTTCTGGGGATAAAAGCCCTGATTTGTACCATTAGCCACTTTTCATGGTATAAGTATTTTCACCATGGCCAATTTCAAGCCACCAACATTATGTCAGTTGGCTCAAAAATTTCTGAAAATACAACAGGTGGCTTTTGCAAGCTGGTACAAGGTAGCTCCAGAACACCACTGTGTTGGGGACAGCTTTGTAGTTGGACTGAGGTATATCTTGAAGAAAAGATAATATTCTGGTATATGTATAGAGAGAGGCATTCTAGACAGAAGGAAAATCCTAGAAAAGGTAGAAATGTGGTGAAATCTAAGATATATTTGAATAATACCTGGAATGACAGTGTGGATGGCTGTAGTATACACAGTGGAAAGAAAGGGTAGGAGGGGGCCACAGTAAACGATGGCTGGGGGCTGCTTTGGTTGGTCCTTACATCATAGACAGATTCAATGAAATGACAAGACACACGTAAATTTCAAGCTCTATGCCTTTGCCACATTTTTTTAATGTATAAAGGGTAATGAAACCAATAACAGTGTACCCACCATTCAACCTAAGAAATTAAACATCATTGGGGTGCCTGGGTGGCTCAGTCGGCTAAGCATCTAACTCTTGGTTTCAGCTCAGGTCATATCTCATGGTCATGAGATCTAACCCTGCATCAGGCTTGGGGCTGGGCATGGAGCCTGATTAAGATTCTCTCTCTCCTTTTCCCTCTGCCCCTCCCCAGCTCATGCTCAGTCTCTCTCTCTCTCTCTCAAAAAAATTATATATTATTAATACAACTGAAGTGTATACACACACACACACACACACACACGTACACATATATAAACTCTTTCTTCTTTATATACATATATACGTAATTATAGCTCTATATTAATTGTTTATACATATATAAGTAATATATGATATTACTTACATATTTTTAAACTTGATGAAAATGATTTCATGGGATGGCTATATGTTGTATTTATAATTCTGAAATTTCCTTTTCTCATTTGTATTTTATTTGTCTTATTCTTCCATGTTCATATTTGTAGATCCAATTCATTATTCTCATTGTTGTATAATATTCTATTATATAAATAGAACATATTTTGTTTATTCAGTCAACATTTAGGTTGTTTCCCACTTTTCAGTAATTATAAATATTTCTGCTAAGAACATTTTGTACACTTCTCCTTTTATAAATGAACTAGGCTCTCCCAGGGCAAATAACTAAGGGTGTATATGTTGCATCATCGTGTGTATTTGTTTTCAACCTTACTGGTTATTACCAAGTTATTTTCCACAGGTGGTGGTATCATGACACTTTCACCAGTCTCTGTTGTTTTCCATTAATATTAACCTTTGATATTATTGGACTTTTAATTTCTTTTCAATCATACTGGAGTGAATGGTATCTCATTATGATGTTAATATGCACATTCTATGACGTGAAGTTGAGCATCTCTTCATTTTTGTCATCTTTTTTACTCTTCAGTAAGTTTTCTGTTCATGTAATTCACCCATTATTGTTTTCTCTATTGATGTGTTTGTTAATAAATGTAAAACGTGTCTTCCTCAGCCCCTCTGTCACTCAACTTCCAGATCAAGCTTCTGTCTCCCACGATATTGAATCAACCCCATAAAACTGTTTCTAAACTTCTTGCTTATCCACCACTCACCTGTGCATGAATAGATCTCATTACATTTCATACACCAAAAACATGAAAAGTGAGCTAACAGACAGACCTCTGCCTGGGTCCAGACCGACCACCGAGTGGTGCACATACAGGACACTTCTAAATAGCACTACAAAGTCTTTGAAAACTGAACTGATCTGAAACCAGAGTCAATGGAAGATGGATTAGAAGTTGCAGCTTAAATCTAAGCAGGACAAGTGCCTCCTAAAACAAATATATATATTCTCCATAGACTATAAACAAAACCAGAGGCTCATGACCTAATATTCAAAATGGCCAGGGTACATTCCAAACTTATGTGACATGAAAAGAATCACTAAAATCTCAACTCACATCGGAAAATATGGTCAACAGATGCCAATACCAAGGTGACATAGATGTTGGTATGATCTGACAAAGACTTGAAAGAATCTATTCTAAAAATGTTTGAATGAGTAATCATGGATCCTCTTGAAACAAAAGTTAAAATGTGAAGTATCAGCCAAGAAAAAGAAGATATAAATAACAAAATGGAAATTTCGGATGGAAAAATAGAACTGAAGCAAAAAAACCTCACTGGGCAGACTCAATAGTAGAATGGAAATGACAGAGGGAAGACTCATGAACTTGAAGGTAGATCAGTAGAAATTACCTAATTTAGACAGTAGAGACAAAAAAGATAGAAAATAACTAACAGAGCCACAGAGACTGTGGGGACAATAACAAAAGATCTAACCTTTATGTCACTGCCATAAGAAAAAGAGTGAGGTACTGAAATAAAATTCTTGAAATACATGATGACTGAAAATTTCCAAAGATGGAACATTCGAGAAGCTGAGAGAACCTAAAATAGAATAAACCCAATGAAATCCATGTCCAAAATTAGTGTAATAAAAGTGATGACAGCTAAAGACAAGTCTTTAAGAAAATCTTCAAAAAAAAAAAAAAAGCAGCCAGAAGTAAAAGACATGTTGCTTATAGGAGAAAAAAAAAATAGTAATAATAAAAAAAAATCTGTGGATTTCTCATCTGAAACCATAGAAGGAAGAATTGGTACAATGTCGTTTTCAAGCACTCTGCCAACCTAAAATTCTACATCCAGTAACAATACTCTATAGGAATGAGAGTGAAAGGAAAATATTCTCAAATGAAGGAAAATTAAGAGAATGTGTACAGATCTACCCAGAAATCATTTCTAAAGGAAATTTAACAGACAGAATTGAAGGAAACTTGGAACATCAAGAATGATGGAAGGGCAACATAAATGGTAAATATTTGGGTGAATATAGTAAACAGTCTTTACTTCTTTACTTGTTTAATGGTTGTAAGCAAAAACTATAACATTGTCTGATGTAGTTGTCAATGTATGTAGGTGTAATATATATATACTGTAGTATGCAGGGAGAAGGATAAAGAGACCTACGTGGAAGTAAGGTCTCTATCATTTCTGTTAAAGTTGTAAAACATTGAGGCATGTGGGTAGCTCAATCTGTTGAGTATCCAACTTCGGCTCAGGTCATGATCTCATGGCTTATGAGCTCGAGCCCCACAGTGGGCTCGCTGCTGTCAGCTCAGAGCCCACTTCGGATCCTCTGTCCCCCTCTCCCTGGCCCTCCTCCCCTTATGCTCTCTCTCCCTCTCTCTCTCTCTCTCAAAAACAAAAATAAACATTAAAAAAAATAAAGTTGTAAAACATTGATTCTAAGTAAATTGTGAAAAGTTAAGTATATATATAGTAGTCCCTAGAGCAGTGACTAAACAAACTATACAGAGAGATGTAGTCAAAATCACAATTAATACACTGCAATGGAATACTAAAAATTGGTTAAATAACTAAAACAATTAAAAAGGCAAGCAGATAAAGAGGAAACAGAGGGAACAAACAGAAAAAAATATTATAAAATGGTAGTATTAAATCCAAACATTGATAATGAGGTAAAATGTAAAAGATCTAAACATGTTCATTAAAAGAGGTTTTAGAAATGGATTTTTAAAGAAATGACCCATATGCTGTCCAGAAGAAAGTCAGTTCAAATATAATAATATAATAGATTAAAAGTTAAGGGCTGGACAAAAATATATCATTCAGACATTAGTCGAAAGAAAACCCTGGAGTGACTATATGAATATCAAATAAAGCAGAGTTTAGCACAAAGAAGATTCCAGAAATAAAGAAAGATTATATATTGATGAAAGCATAGATTTGCAAAGAAGACACCATCCTAATCACATATTTATTTAAAAAACAAAACTGAAAAATACATGAAGTGAAAATCTATAGAACTGAGAGAAAAAGTCAACATTCCTCAGTATTCTATGGAAGTAGTCAACAGAAAATCAGCAAAGATATTGGACAATACAGTCCACAAACTGGATCTAACTGGCATTTGGAGAACCCACCACTTGACAACAACATAATACACATTTGCACATGGAATATTCATGAAGTTAGATCATGTCCTGGGCATAAAACCAACCTTAACAAATATCAAAGAATGGAAATCCTTCCAGGTATGATCTTTGTCCACAATGGAATTAAATTAAAAATTAATAATAGAAAGTTAACAGAAATTCAACAACACACTTCTAAATAATCCAGGAATCCAAGAGTAAGTCTCAGGGAAATTCAAAAATATTTTGACTTGAATGAATATGAAAATACAATGTATCAGAATTTATGGGACATGGCTAAAGCTGTGCTTACAGGGAAACTTTTGCCCTTAAATGCTTCTATTAGAGGAGCACCTGGGTGGCTCAGTCGGTAGTGCTTCTGACTCTAGATTTAGGCTCAGATCATGATCTCATGGTCGTGAGATCTAGCTGTGTGTCAGGCTCCACGCTGGGCTGGAGCCTGCTTAAGATTCTCTTTCTCCCTCTACTTCTGCCCCTTCTCTGCTTGTGCTATCTCTCTCTCTCTCTCTCTCTCTCTCTCTCAAAAAATGCTTATAGTAGAAAAATACCTGTCATATGTGTCATAAAATTATCACAACGTTATGGGCACAAAGACTACCTTTAAAACTTCCAGAGGGGAAAAAAATAGGTTGTATGCTAACATAAAGGACTGGGATGCAAACAGCATTAGATTTCTGGAGGGTAAAAATGGAAACTCAAAGCCATTAAGCAATTTGCTCGAAATTCTGAGAAACAATGATTTCCAAGTTGGGTCCTTGGTTCTTGGAGTTTCAGCCAAATTATCAATCAAAATGAATGATAAAATGCATACTATTTTGGACACCAAAGGTCTCCAGGATTGTTCCTGTGCCTCTTTCTAAGAAAGCTCTTAGAAGTATGCCTAAACCAAATGAAGAAATAAGGCAAGAAGAGAAAAAAATTCGGGTCTCTGTAGCAGAGGAGTTAGCATAGCAGAGACAAAAGAACTTCTCAGGAATATGGAAAGAGGGCGTATTAATGATGTCAGCAATGCAGCACACAACAGAGGATTTAATGAATGTTGTAGACTCTAAGTCTGAAGTTCGCTCTTGGCCAGCAAAAGAGTGGGATGCATGATGAAAAGTGAGAGATGGCTAATGTCCGGGAAAAGGCAAGAGCCCCGAATAAGGGTCCTTGCCCCATATTTATTAAGATCAGAAGGCTTACAAACATGATGGGCGTGCACAAGAAGACAAAGAAACTGGTAACATTAACTTGGGAACAGTAGGGAAAAGGGGGTTTTGAAGATATACAGTATTTGGGCTTTGGGTCAATATAAAACAAAATCCTGGCACTGAGCAGATGGGCAGATGGTTGCTAACAGCAGACAGGTGGCACCGTGCCTGTTTATTTTAGCCAGCCTAAGGGATGAGACAGATAGGGGGAATAACCTCAGGGTTAACAAGGCACCTTTTCTTTTGTTAACCGTCTCCACTCTGGGCTGCTTCACCTGCGGTGCAGCAGTCTATAGCTCAATTTACCTGTTTACCTAACTTGGTCCTTCCCTCCTGTGAAAGCAGGTGTCTGCTATAGTACTAAATTGAGGGGTGCTTCTGCCCTGAACGCCTACTCTTGCTTACCTCATATACTTTTGTATTGGGTGCCTTTGCTCCCCTCTATATTCTGGGACCTTTGCCCCTCCCTCTCTATTCTGGGTGCCTTTGCACCCCCTCTCTTGGTGCCTTTGCATCTCTCTATTCTTGGTGTCTTTGCACCTCCTTATTCTTGGGGTGCGAATCTTGTTTACCCAAACTCAGCTGTGAGCATCCTATGGCTTTGTACTTATTTATGCCTTGTTAACCCATTGGTATAAGCCTGAGGAATTCCTAAGCTTATTCCCCACAAATGAAAAGGTCAAGGTCTTCAAGTAATGCCCCTTCCACTACCTTGTCTGAGAAATGAACTGATTCACTTCATTGAATTGGGAGGAATTTTGTTTTCATTGGTGAGTGTGCCAAGAATTATTGAGGAATAAATAGAAAGGTAACAGGAGGAAAAAAAAAAAAGCTAAACAGGGGCACCTGGGTGGCTCAGTTGGTTAAGTGTCCTACTTCGGCTCAGGTCATGATCCCACAGTTCGTGGGTTCTAGCCCTGTGTCGGGCTTTGTGCTGACAGCCTGGAGCCTGCTTTGCATTCTGTGTCTCCTCTCTCTCTGCCCTTCCCCTGCTCCCTCTCTCTCTCAAAAATAAATAAACACTAAAAAATTTTTAAAAAAGAAGCTAAACAAAGGAATAAATGTGGCAGTTACACTAATTTCCAAGAAAACACAAAGGTGTAAAAGAAAGGAAATGTAATTTGCATATACAAGTGGTTTAACTTTGAATCACACATGTTTACTTGTGATAATATAAACTCTGATTATTCAATTTGTCAAAAATGGGATATTGCTCTGTTAGAATAGGGAGAGGCACAGAAGGGAAAGTTGGTGTGGGGTTGTGTAAGAATACAAAGTTCTAAGGTTTTATCACCAGAATTAATACACAGTGTTTGAAATGGAAAAATTAACAAATAGCAATGTTGTATGTTGTTTTGAAATATGAAAATATATCTAAAAAAAATCACAGCTAGAAGAATTGAGTTGTTCCATCTAGGGAGGGAGAATCACATGTGGAAAGAAACAGTCGGGCTGTTTAATTATAAACTCTTGGTAATATTTTATGTTTGCAGATATGCACATTACCGTGATATAAATTAAAAAAAAAGTGCTAGAATATAATTACAGTTCTTTCTAGCAAATAGTAGTGGTAGTAATTGTAGTAGCTAATCTTTATATAGGGCCTACAGTGTGGCAGGGTCTATGCTAAGAGCTTTTTATCCATTATTTTGTGTACTCCTGATAGGCCCCATTTGAAGCAGGTACCACTTTTCAGAAAATGACCTTAAGGGTTAGAGAGGTTTTGTAAATTATCCAAAGTTGGTGTAGTTGGCAAGTGCCTTTGCTAAGATGAGAATCCTAGCTTCCTGTCTCCAGGGCCTTGGTTTCTAACTCCATTGGCATTTTATGGTTTTTCCAGCCTTATGTAGCATCTGTCCCCAACTGAGCCTCAGTCCCAAAATATAGGTGGTGGCATCAAATTGCCATGCTTGGACCTGTGAATATAATGTGAGAAGATGGTTTTTCTATTTTGTTCTCAGCATTTCTGTGTTTCCCTCCCCCTTTATCCTAAAAGCAAAGAATTGTAACCACAAATCAAAAGCTACTTTCTCAGCTTTAATATTCTGTCAGTTTTGGCATCTATCACTGTGCTACCTGTTATACATATTTGAACAACAAAAAATTTCCCTGCTAGACCTTTTTACTTTTTTTTTAATGTTAAACATTTTTTTTAACATTTATTTATTTGAGAGAGAGAGAGAGAGAGAGAATGCAAGTGCGAGCTGGGGAGGGGCAGAGGAAGTGGGAGACACAGAATCTGAAGCAGGCTCCGGGCTTCAAGCTGTCAGGACAGAGCCTGACCCGACTCTCGAACTCACAAACCACAAGATCATGACCTGAGTTGAAGTCGGATGTTTAACTGACTGATCCACCCCAGGCACCCCCTTCTAGAACTCTTTAAAGTGACCGCATAGGTTAGACGGCAGATAGTAAATTTCTTTTAGGATTTTAGTAGAACAGAAAAAGAAGTTTCTACATACATACTCTCGCCTTTGAAAAAAAGTAAGTTTGGCATTTGGGTATATTTAAAGGTCTAAAAATACCTCGCATGAAGCAAATTTTCTTTGCCCTATCACAGTTTTCCATCATTGGCCAGTGCATTCTGGAAAACATCCCAAATATTCAAGTCTGTTCTTCATCTCAATTCCCTGTCTGCTTATTCAAGATGAGAATCCAGGGACAGAAATAACTCAGGAAAATAGCAGAGGAAAAGAATTTATCAGCAGGAAACGAAGGAAAGTACATTCATGGATCAATCTCTTTTAAGTCAGCAGAAATGGAATTTCTCTCCCCACTGCCACAGACCAAGCGTAGTTTAAACTTTTAAAGAGACATCAGAATGATTTCTCTATATAAATAACAGCTTCTGTGTTAACTGTGCTGGTCACCATCCTCAGACACAATACTGATGTCAAAACAGACATTCCAGATCTTCTCAAGAGACTGTCTCAATTAAAAAGCTGAGTGAAGACCGTCGTTATCTCTAGGGACTGAGATTATCATCATCAACACCACAAAAATATGGATTTTAGTAGCCTTTAGGATTTTCTGCCTCAGGGGCTTCCAAAGTGCTCCTCACAGGCAGGAAGAATGGCAGACATAAGAGAGAGGTTTCCCACATCCCACAGTTGAGAGAATTCGACTGTCAAGTGTTTCTTTGTTATGCTCACCAGCCATTATTATTTAGTTAATAAATGTGGGTTTGTTATCATTGCAGCAAGGTTGGGGTGGGAGAGGTGCTGCACACTGTGGAGAAACATTGGAGATTCTCTGAAAGAAGAAATGGGCAAGGGGAAGGGGGTTGCTTACCACAGCATTGAGGCTTGTGTTACATTGTTTGTTTGTTTATTTGTTTTTTTTTTTCGGGGTTTTTTTTGGTGGGAAGGTTCAGGAAGCAAGGGTCTGTTTTTGAATTGACTGCTGTCCAGAATCTGGGGCAATTACATGATTGGGTGTCTTCTTTTTTGTCTAAGAGGTGGGAGGAAAGGAATGGGGCTAGAATATTCACTAAAGAAGCCGCTGTCACTCATGGTGACCGAGAAGGTGGTGTGGTAGTGTTTGGTCATTCTGTGATTGCCTAATGTCTCTGTTAATATGTCCGTTCAGGCATCATTATGAAGTATGAAGTGGTGTTTCAATTATTTTGTCCCATCACAGTTGTGGGGAGTCCTTGTCTGAGGTCGATATCCTGTGCTATTGTTTTTTTCCAGCAAAAGAATACCTTGCCTTAACTGGAAGTAATGAAACCAGCTACCAGATGTCGACGGTCAGGATTTCCCTATATTTTTTAGAGCAGCTTTATTGAGGGACACCTGGGTGGCTCAGTTGGTTAAGCGTCCAAGTTTGGCTCAGGTCATGATCTCACTGTTCATGAGTTTGAGCCCCAAGTTGGGCTCTGTGCTGACAGTTCAGACCCTGGAGCCTGCTTCGGATTCTGTGTCTCCCTCTCCCTCTGCCCCACCCCCGCTCATGCTCTATCTCTCTCTTTCAAAAATAAATAAACATTAAAAAATTGTTTTCATAAAAAAGAACAGCTTTATTGAGATGTAATTAACAGACAAACTACATGTATTGAAAGTGTAAAATTTGATATATTTTGACATAGATACATCCTTGAAACCATCACCACAGTCAAGAGATTGAGTACATCTATTATCATCAAAAGTTTCTTGGTGACCCTTTATAATTCTCCCTCCCTTATCTCTCCATCCATCCTAAAGCAACCACTGTTCTAATTTTTGTCACTGTGGAAGATTTTGCATTTTCTGCAGTTTCCCAAATTATATAATATGTACTCTCTTGTGTTCACTAAGCATAGTTATTTTGTGATTCACTCATGTTGTTATGTGCATCGATAGAAAATTCCTATTTATTTATTTATTCATTTATTTATTTACTTTTTAATATTTATTTATTTTGGGGACAGCATAATCGGGGAAGGGGCAGAGAGAGAGGGACAGGATCCAAAGTGGGCTCTGCACTGACAGGCTGACAGCAGTGAGCCTGATGTGGGGCTCGAACTCATGAACTGTGAGATCATGACCTGAGCCAAAGTCAGACGCTCAACCGACTGAGCCACTCAGGTGCCCCAGAAAATTCCTTTTTATTGCTGAATAGTATCCCATTGTATGGGCAGATCACAATTTATTAATCTATTCATTTGTTCCTGGGCATTTTCATTGTCTCTAGTTTTTAGATCTTACAAATGAAACTGCTGTAAAATTCTTATACGAGTCTTTGTACTAACATATGCTTTCATTTTTCGTGGACAAATACCTAACGGTGAAATGGCTGGATCATATGGTAGATGTATGTGGATGTTTTTATGAACTTCTGGGCTGCTTTTATCTTTCTTAAGTTTTTGAGTTTTATGTAAGATGCCAGGTATCTTAGAATAAAAGTTTTCAGCGGGGGTGGGGGAAGGGTGGTAAGTGGGATGATATTTGAAATCCACCCTTCCAGCTAATCCATTTTGTTTATAGATAAGATAATTGAGGGGCGCCTGGGTGGCTCAGTCGGTTAAGTTTCTGACTTTGGCTCAGGTCATGATCTCACGGTTCATGAGTTTGAGCCCTGGGTCAGGCTTTGTGCTGACAGCTCAGAGCCTGGAGCCTGCTTCCAATTCTGCGTGTGTCTCTCTCTCTGCCCCTCCCCTGCTCACACTCTTTCTCTCTATCAAAAATAAGTAAACATTAAAAGAAAAGATAATTGAGATCACAAAGAGTATATGAATGCCTGTAAGTAGGTATCAGACCCACCACCAAATCCCTGGGCTTTTACTACTACGGTCTTGCTTTGGCACCAGGATGACTACCCATTACCCTTTGGAAAAGAAAAAACCCAAAGATCCAGAGTAATTCTGTGTATATTCCAGGTAGCATCGTGGTGCAATCACTCTGTTATATTCTATTTTATGTCAAACTGTCTTTCTCTCTATTATTTTTGTCATTATCCTAGGTCAGATGTTTATCACCTTGTGTCCAAATTTCTGTCACATCGTTCTTCCCTGGTTCTGTGCTCTCTCCAATCACCCCTCTCTGTATAATGACGATGGATTAATTTTCTGTCACTGGTTTCTTATTTCTTACTCTGTGAAATTCAGTCTCCTCTATCTAGTCTTGAATGCTCTCTCTCACCTGAAATCACTGCTCATGCCAATCTTGCTCCTTAATTTCCCTGGGGTCCTAAAATATACTCATCCTCACATTACTGGAAATGTTTCTACAATTTGTGTAGCCATAAAGCTACATAGAAACCCTTTGGCTTGTTAATTGATAATGAATTACCAACGCAAACAAAACCACAAAGTAAAATAAATAAAACTCAAAATATTAACTTAGGATGATCAAGGACGTTTCCCTAAAACTAAATTGATCGTGTTGGTTTTGATAAAAGTAGGCAGATATATTTGCATGTTTCATTATTTTTGTTTAATTGATTCTTTCTATATGGAGAATGATGGACCATCGTGTGTCTCACTGCTATTTTTACTAATGCGATTTTTCAGTTTTAACGTTGATCTAATTTTAAATCACCCATCCTTTACTTTGAGGGTATAATCAATTTAATACTGCACTCCAAAATCCAATACTGAAAAATTAAAACCAGTTACTGCGGGTTTACTACTTACTATTTTTGTCTTTTTCTTCTATTAAAAAAAGAAGAAGAAAGAAAGAAAGAAAAGATTGCACAATGAATTCACTGAGATGGTGAAATAATCCTGCCTGCAACGGCTCTTATTTCTTTTGTTTGATGCGACTTCTACCCTGAGAGCTATTTGACGACTCCGTTCTCCATTGAACCCCTGTAAAAAGCCCTCCATGCAGCAGGTACTAATATAGTTGTCCCTGTGAACATAATGATAAACAATTTTGGTTCCTGGAACTCTTTGGCTATACTGGGTGATGAAGTAGTCATCCAGATGATCAAGATTAACTTTCTTTATATATTTTTTGACTGCAATTGGATTGAAATTTTCAATTGGTTGAAAAACAATTCTTACTTTCTGTCCCCCTAAGAATATGTCTAAGGAACAATAGACAGGAGTCTGGAAACCACTGTATGAAACATGCTTACCAGGTGTCGATGAGAAACAGAGGTGCTTTGTCAAAATCACCTCACTGCTTATTTCACAGAAGAAAAAAAAATAGAACAGAGATGATCACAGCAGACAATAAGCAAGTAGGAAAAGGTTTCATCTACTCCCTTGACCAGGCGGCTAACAAATAAATTTAAACATATGGCGAATCTATTTTTCCATTTTTCAGACAGCCATTTGCATTCCTTGTAAGTGCCTGGAATGCAAAAAAAAAACCCCAACAAATATATATATATATATATATATATATATATATATATATATATGACTGTGTGATTTCAAAGGTTCTCTTTGCTTTCCCTGCAGATAATAACATCCGTTGTGCTCAGCAGTCCTCAATAATGTGATTCTGGATTCACAGCAACAAACGAGAGGCTGAAAAATCTTTGGTGATTATGCTATTTATATAATTCTAGAGGCAGTCACCCATATAATAAATAAAATGAGGTTACAAGGCAGAAGAGAGTGTCCAAGGGAGCAAACACAACAGGAAAAGGAGAAAACAAGAGGTATATGAAAAGAAAATAAGGAACACCCCCAGAGAGAGAGAAAATGAGAAATAGAGCTGAGATACCAATTTGAGAGCAAGGTGAATATTTTCCTTTGGAATCAGTGGAAATATTCCATTTAGTGCAAGCAATATAAATTGTAGTATTTTAGGTTAATAATTTTGATATATGAAGTCCTTTAAGAACACTAATTACAAAGTTTTCATTGGTAAATATTCGATAATAGAGTTCATAACATTAAATTAAAATCCACTGAGGCTAAGTTACTGGTAGTTCTTATTGCTGATAAAGGGCATATTTTATGACTTAGTACCTTCATGATTTTTTTCTAGATTTTACTCAGATCTCATCAGTTTTTTCATGAATGTTCTATCTCTGTCATGGAATCCAATCCAGGATACTATGTTTTATATAATTGTCATGTCTCCTTAGTTTCCTCTCATCTATGATGGTTTTAGTCTTTTCTCATTTGTTATGACCTTGAGAGTTAAAAAAATTTTTTTTAATGTTTATTCATTTTTGAGAGAGAGAGAGTGAACAGGGGAGGAGCAGAGAGAGAGGGAGACAGAGTCAGAAGCAGGCTCCAGGCTCTGAGCTATCAGCACAGAGCCCGACACGGGGCTCGAACTCACAAGCTGCAAGATCATGACCTGAGCTGAAGTCGGACGCTTAACCGACTGAGCCACCCAGGCGCCCCTATGACCTTGAGAGTTTTAAGGAGTAGTGGTCAGCTATTTTGCAGACCGTCTCTGAATTTGGGTTTTCCCCATGTTCTGCCCCTTGATTAGATTGGGGTTCTAGGTTTGGAGAAAAAAAAAATCTCAGATATGAAGTGCTGTTCCCATCATGTTAATATTATGTGCTCTCTGCTATGACAATATGACTAATAACCAATCATGTTACTTTAGTTCACTTGTTTAATGTAGTGTTGCTATAGAATTACTGTTTTTCCCTTTTCCATGCTGTGTTTTTTGAAAGTGAGTCAGTAAGACCAGGCCACACTCAGTGGTGAGGGGAGAGGGAGGTAGTAAGCATTAATCACCTCCGAGAGTGGAGAGTATCTACATAATAATATCTGGAGTTCTTCTGTAAGGAAGATTCGTTGTTTTGTTTTGTTTTGTTTTGTTTTGCCACTTATGTGTTTATTCGATTGCTTATTTATATCAGCACAGACCCATATATTTATTTTGTAGTTATACTAGGTTATTGATATTGTTGTTTAATTGTTCCAGCTGTGGCCATTGGAAGCTCTTTCAGATTGATTCCTCTGTCCCGTTGGCATGCTTTCATTCTTCTGCTTTTTGAATGATTCCTTACTTTCTGGTACTGTAAAATGCTCCAAGTTGATTTTGTACTTCCCTTCCATAGCTCTGGCAGAATCCACTATTTTTACAAGTAGTTCTGGTTCCTTTTATTGGAAAATGGTCTTTAGAAACAAAAATAGGGGCTCTTGATTTGCTTGTTGCTACTGGGTAACCATTGCTTCTAGGCCCTCTCAGCAGACAGAGCTAGAAAAGATATGCATACATGCTCACCTATGTGTACACACACAACTATAAATGTTTTTGTCTCTATCTACCTGTATCTGTATTAAGCTAAACAAGAATTCATATCTGTCTCCAACTTTATTCCACTACTCTAGGAATTATTCTGGTTTTCTGCTGTTGCCTATCAGTCACTTCTCTTACCAGCAGTGAAGAACTTGACTCCCACCATCCACTATCCATTTCTTTACTTGTTCAACTCCAATATGCATGTGAAGTGCTTTGAGAATTGTAAACCCATACCCTTGTGAGAAACAAATTAACCAACGACAGTACAGTGGTTCCATAAAGTTCCTTTTGTCTTTAACCTTACAGTTTCCAGCCAGAATATTGTTTTCCAAAGTTATTTAGGTCGGTTCCTTTTTTCCAAAGTTATTTAGGTCGGTTCCTTTTTTCCTAGCCCCTTTAGTGAGATTATGCCATATGTTTGTAGTATTGTTATATTAATTTATCACCTCCTGCCTTCCAACATTGAAGCTCATTCTCTGTGTTGTTTTTGGTTCACAAACTGCCCCCTGTACACCTAGGGCAGGAAGAGACTGAAGGAAGCGGCAAGCCAGTTCAGATTGGTAGGTGGAAATTTTATTGAGCAGGGGAACTTACTTATGTGGCTTGTCTTAGGGAGCAAGTGGATCTCTGCACCTGTTGTCCAGAATCTTAAAGTTTATAGAGGCCTTAACTGAGCTTGGTCATGTACACCATCCAGGTGATCAGCCCAACACCTGATTCTCTCAAGGCTGTGTCCTTGGAATAACTCCCGCGGTGGGAATGGTAGACAAACTATATATTCCAAAGACAGGGGAGGAGGTAAGGAGCCTTTGATTGTCCAGGTCCAACTTGAGAGTCAACTGGCAGTCAAGTCTTCTCAATTACCTCCAACACTCCATCCCTCATGACCAGCTCTTAAATCTTATATTTTCCCCTCTTCTACATGTGTTCTGAGTGGTCAGCAAGGACTTTCACCAGCATAAAAGTGGCTTGTTTGGCGGCTATCTGCCCATCCCAGCAGGACATCCCATTGCAAATTCCAGTAGATAATGCCTTTCCTAGGCATGGTGGGGCTTGCTGTTTTAAGCAGCATAGCATAGTGATCCATGTTGACTGGGCAATGGCTATTTCCTGAGACTGTCATACTTTACAGCACTGGATATCTTGGCAGGGTCCCCAGTCTGGCACATGTGACAATAGGCTTTACTTATTGATCATTCAAAGTTATTATTAAAGCCTGGGACAGTACTTTAGTCCACCAGGCCAAAGTGATTTTACTTATTAGTAGTTTAATCTGCTGCTGCTTTCTATTAACCTTGCTGCTTATAAGGGAGTTGGAATCTCCACTCATTGTCACGTTCTTTTGCCCAGTCTTGCATATTATGACCTTTGAAATATGACCCTCGGTCACTGTCTATTTGGTGGGAGTATCTGTACATGGTACTCAGCTTCTCTAATCCCCTGATGGTGGTGGCCTGGTTTGTGCAGCAATCGGGGAAATAATTGGGTTAGGCCAGACACGCAGTGTCCACACAAACCAAGACATGTTGGGAACCCTCACGCAGAAGGAGAGGGCAAGTATAAATAATTTGCCAGTCCCTGACTGGTTGGAAATTCCAGTGGATAGCCACAGACCACTTTGGCAGTTGCGTTGGGCATTGTTTAGAACACAGAGCATGCTGTTACTGCATTCACTAAGTCACTGTATTTCAAGGGCAATCTGGCACCCTTGGCAATATGTCTTCCCTCCCATTCCCTCCCATGCACTAGAATGGCCACTTTTTGTATGCACCCAATCTGGTATATCAACTGAAGAGTCATAGCTAATGGTCACACCCAGGCTAGGGCACCAGCTTCCTGATTGCCAGTAGGCAGATGGCGCATAGGGGAAATAGATGAAGGAGATTAAGAGGTACAGGCTTCCAGTTATAAAATAAGTAAGTCACAGAGATGAAAAGTACAACATAGGGATACAGTCAACAATACCGTAATAACGTTGTATGGTGACAGATGGCTGCCAGGATTTAGGAATGAGGTAAAGAGTGGCAACAACAGAGAGGCTGCTGTGGTTATAGAAGGGCAACTTTTGTGGATTCTTTGGTGATTGAACTAAATCTTTTTTTTAAGTATCTGTACACCTGATGGGGGCATGAACTCATGACCAAGAATCACATGCCGTACCAACTGAGCCAGCCAGGCATCCCTGAACTATTCTATATCTTGACTGATAGAAGATATATGAACGTACAGAAGTGATTAAATTGTGTAGAACTAAATACACATAACACACACACACACACACACACATGAATACAAGTAAAACTGGGGAAATCTGAATAAGATTGATAGATCATATTAATATCAACTGTCTTGTGATATTTTGTTATAATTTTGTAAAATGTTCCCATTGGGAGAAACTGTGATCGCTTTCTATTATTTCCTATAACTGCACGTGGAGCTACAATTACTTCCATAAAACTTTCAGTTGAACAATCAGTTGACTATATCTTTGTGGTCTTCTTCTGGGTTTCCCATTCTATTCCACTGATCTATGTGTCTAACCTTTTGCCAATATCATATCATCTCCATTATGGCAGCTTTAGGGTAAGTTTTGAAATTTTTAGATTTTCTTATGTTTTTCATTTCTTCCTGCCTATTTATTCTTCCGGTCACATTTTAAAACAACTGTGTCAGGGCACCTGGGTGGCTCAGTCAGTTAAGCGTCCTACTCTTGATTTTGGCTTGGGTCATGATCTCATAGTTCGTGAGATTGAGCCCCGTGTTTGTGTTGTCAGCCAAGAGCCTGCTTGGGATTCTCTCTCTCTCGAAAATGAAAATAAAAATAAACATTTAAAACAACGGTATCAGTTTACAAATATGTGAAATTTGATTGAGACTAAGTTAAACCTTTAAGTGAATTTGGTAAGAAACGCAATCTTTAAAGCATTTTGTTTTTTCATTCAGCAGTATGGTGTGTTGCTCTTTTTTATTCAAATATTTTCTCTTGTTCAGTCTTATTCATAGAGATTCTACATTTTCATTTTAGAGCTGTGCCTTTTGGATTTTATGATATTTGATACTGTTATTGATTTAATTTTTTAACTTCAAAAGTATTTTTTGGCATATATGCAAGCGATTTATTTCTGTGTATTTATCTTTATCCTGACATTTTCTGGAACTCTTTAATTCAAAAGGTTTTCAGTTGACTTTCTTAGCTAAGGCCTGTATCTGCAGATAATAGTTTTTCCCTTCCTTTCTGAAAGTTTTGCCTGTTATTTTGGTGGTATATCTTTTATTTTTAAGTTTTTATTTTATCATAAGAGAGAGAGAGAGAGTGCAGGAGAGGAGCAGACAGAGAGGGGGCCAGGGTATCCAAAGAAGGCTCTGTGCTGAGAGCACAGAGCCCAACGTGGGGCTCGAAGTCTCGAACTGTGAGATCATGACCTTAGCTGAAGTCAGGTGCTTGACTGAATGAACCACCCAGGCACCCCATTTTGGTGGTATAACTTATTGTGCTTATTGACCAACGCTTTCATAAAACTGGAGCATAAGCCCACTAGGAAACTCCAGGAGACAGTGTAAACTATATAGCTCAGAGGTATCCCATGTAGCATGTGATGATGATGGGCGGGGCACTCCAGGGCACTTCAAGCTTGTCCCAAAGGTGGACAAAGCAGGCCATGAAGACCCGAGAACTTTCTCAGGCAAAGGAATTCAGGGGCTGACGGTTGGAAATTCAGCACTAAATGTAAGTGGGGGCATCAGCAGCATCTACTTGAGGAGCTTTGTTGCCTCACTCTTCTCCTCTCCTCTCCTCTCCCACATTCTAGCAGCCCGCCTCCCATCTGTCCTGAGGTCTTTGTGGTTTCACACACGTGCACGCACACACACACACCCACACACGAAGAGGGGGATATTATTCTTAGGAATTCAGACCATCTACCTGAGTTTCCAAGGCAAGGACTTCACTGCCATTCCCGTGGATGATGAGTCCTGGGCAGTATGTCTTCCTGTGGAGGAAACCATTTTATTTAAGCAAAAGAGAATGGTTCCACAGGAAAGAGGTGGGCACCGTCAGCAGGAGTGAGTGTGATCTGGAGCAAAACCTTCTGGTGAGGGTTTTAGTGATGCCCACCTCAGAGAGGTCGGCTGACCCGCAGGCCCGCTGGTTAACTGGTCTTGGGAATGGCAGATTCAAGAATGATGAACGTTGCCTCCTCCCGCCCCAGGCCTCAGCTACCACTGATTTTTCCTGCCCCTGAGAAGCAGTAGGATGAAGATTTCTTAGGTTTATTCTCTTCCAACTCTTTTAGATTCTTACCCTATAGGAATCACTAAAATCAAAACAAAACTCCCTGCTCTGTAAATGGATGACATTTATTCAGTACATTTTGTTAATTCTCCTCTCTCCCAAATTCTGATGTCCTTATCAATGTACTTTCTAATCATAACATTCATTTAAATAATCTCCTGTTTTTGTGAATGATTCCTCTCATCTGCAATCTTTATCAGGATGTCCTTTAAATCAGAATCCACTTAATAAAATGTGTAATGCCATGCTAACTTGGGAAGGTTTGAGAGAGTCCATACTGTAGCATATGGTACTGAAAAAAGAGATCTGAAGAAGGGAATATTAAAGACGTCACATGCTTACCATCAGATTGGCAGTCAATTGTCTTCATCGTTATTGTTGTTGTCATTTTAAACTGATATTTATTGAGCATAATGTGAACGAAATTATATTAAGCATATAAATACAGTTGGGATTTAGAGCGGCAGGAATTTGCTAATAAGTATAAATAACAGAAAGAGATAACAATAAGGTATGCGTCCTCAAATAATAAAGTACCCTTCAAATATTTTTGAATAAAGCCAAATGTACTTTGCTTTCTAATTTACGAATCCAGTCCTTTAGAAAACACACCTTTTGAATTGGTAACAGATGGATGGTCAGGATGTTAGCACCTAGTGATGAAATGTTAATTAGCAAGTGCAGATGTCCTTTGAAACTAGAACACTGAGTATGGCCAATTTTATTACCAAGTCCTCTGCAGAGAGGAAACGAAGTCTCTTGTACACTAACCTTCCCTGCCTGCTTTAAACTCTTTTTTAAAAAAAAAATTTTAATGTTTATTTATTTTTGAGAGAGAGAAAGATAGAGCGTGAGCAGGGGAGGGGCAGAAAGAGAGGGAGACACAGACTCCGAAGCAGGCTCCAGGCTCTGAGCTGTCAGCACAGAGCCCAACACGGGGCTCAAACCCACAAACTGTAGGATCATGACCTGAGCTAAGTCGGACGTTTAACTGACTGAGCCACCCAGGGGTCCCAACATAAGATGATACTTTTTAAAAAATATAATGTATGCATAGCCAATGGAAAGGTATTATATAATATTTAGAAAATGTTTTTATACCCACTTTTCCTATAAGCAAGTATTTCTTTCAGGGGTTTCTGTTAAACTAGGCATAGAACAACTGTAATTACAGATTGTTTTAAGTCAGTGACTGCTTTGCGGCACCTGGGTGGCTCAGTTGGTTAAACATCCGACTCTTGATTTGGGCGCAGGTCATGATCTCGCGGTTCATGGATTTGAGCGCTGCCACGGGCTCCGCACTGACAGCGTGACCCTGCTTGGAATTCTCTGTCTCCCTCTCTCTTTCTCTCTCTGCCCTTCCCCTGCGTGCACTCTTCTCCCCGCCCCCCAAATAAATAAACATTTAAAAAATAAAGAAATCAATGGCTGTTTTGCAAAACATTATTTCTGGAATTCAGCAGGTGGTACAGAGATCATACAAAGGAATGGGAATTGAATTATAAAATGATGCAACTGGTTTTTGTGTTGTTTCTTTATTTTCACTGCCAGAGCAGCGTGGAATTTGTTATGAGTTAAAGGTCCAGTCAAGGATAAGAATTTGTGTACTTGGCTAGCACTGGGATGTTAAAAAAAAAAAAAAAAAAAAAAAAGACCCTGAACGACAGCTAGAGGAATGGATGATTGTGGGTAAGAATGAGGAAGAAAAAAAATTCACATGCTAGTTCCCAAAGAGTGAACCCAACATTTATACAAGGTAAAAATAAAAATAAAGCACAATAGCCCATTCAAAAATCCTTAGTCATGGAATGAAGAGGCTTTTATAGGGGAAATGGACAAGTATAGGTGTTTGTACATGTTGTACTAACATGCTTTTTATAAACAGGACCTTTATTTGAAAAACAGTAGAGGAGCCAGAAATGGTCCTGAAAGACCTACGACTTTGGGGAGAGAAAGGCAAAATCATTTTTCGAAAGGTTTTCATCTAAAACAGATTAACTGCTTTATTAATGGAATACATTTCAGTTATCTAACAATTTTATTTTTTTAATGTTTATTTATTTATTTCTGAGAGAGGGAGAGGGAGAGAGAGAGCGAGCTCATGTGGGAGGGGGCAGAGAGAGAGAGGGCAAAAGACAATCCCAAGCAGGCTCCGCGCTGCCGTGGGGCTCCATCCCAAGAAGCTGCGAGATCGTGACTTGAGCCACAACCAAGAGTAGGACGCTTAACTGACTGAGCCATCCAGGCGCCCCGAGAAAATTTATTTTTTTTAACATGAATCAATAAAACACCATGAGTTCTTCTTTGATATTTCCCCCCAAGTAATATGAAATGGCTTTAAAGCATCAAGAAGGACTAGTCATGGATGACTCTAGCTCAAGGAATAACAGGACACAGACAGGACCAGAAAATAATTCAGGAAGCATGAACTAAGAAGAGTCATTGTATGTTATACCTCCCCTACCTTCCCCCCACCCAAGTAGTTTTCTAAGATTTAGTGATGAGTTAGTAATTTTCGATCTTGGTTGTTGGTGGTCTTATTACATGCTTTTTTAAAGATATCACCATCTGTATGCATGTCTTTCATTGCACAGTTAGCACACTGGACTTTTCACCTTGTTAGAATTTCCAACCTAAGCAAAAGAACGATAGAGCTTGCAAATTCAACTCCGGGAGCTAATGGAGACCATTAACATCTACTTCTATAACCTAAAATTTTTGCAGTCCGGTTCTTACTCTCATTATGAGGACTTTTTTTTTTCTTTTAAAGATCAATAGCGTTCCACTTCTTAATCATTTTGAGATCAATATTAAATAACCAAAGCCGCTCTTAAAAAGGCGATTTAGCAATAAATTTTCACCTAAACTAGAATTGCAGTAAATTGATTATATTCAAGTCTCAGCAGTCTTCCTCACTGTGTTTTATGACATTAAACCACTGCTATTATATTTAACACTACATAGGGTGACAGGGCAAGGTAACGGATGTCTCCTACAGCTTTTATGAAAGCTGAAAGGGGAGGTTTTTGTAGTAAATACACACTGGTGAAACTTACTGCTGTAAATTGCAAAAGGGCTAAATTATTTGGGGGAAGATTAACCCTGTCAATAATTCATTCCGCCACCATAGGCAGCAGTAAAAGCTTCTGTGGAGCCAGTTAATAGCATTGACAGTCGTGCTGTTGAGAGTAACAAACCAGAAACACGCAGTGCTGTATTCTTCCGCTGTGACACGAAGTGGGAAATAAAACTATATAGGAAAAGGGTACGGTAACCACTTCAAGAAGGCTATGAATGTAGCAGTAATTCTGTATTTTGTTGGTTTGCTTAGTGTTTGGTGTCTAGAAGTTCAGAAGCCCAATCAAATGTATATATTCTCTTTCACGGCACTTATCGCGATTACAGTTACAAAGTAGATTATCTGATTGGTAGTTTATTGTCCATCTGTCCTAAGAGAATCTACGTTCCATGAAAGTATGAGAGCATGGTCCATGTGTGCTGTGCGTATCAGTGTATCATCAGTGCCTGGCGTTGTGTCTGATACTTAGGCAACCTTCTATAAGAATTGAATGCATGAGTCATTAATTAGCACAAATATAAAATTAGGACAATTTATGAATAATCTGCCAAAAAAAGCACATTTAAAACATATGGAATAAGGATCACCAGTAAATCTCATTCTTCAGTTGTGAATTTTTGCAGTTGGTCTCAAGACTTGTTTCAGGGGACACCTGGGTGGCTCAGTCGGTTGAGTGTCTGACTCTTGATTTCAGCCTTGGGTCGTGATCTCACCGTTTGTGAGTTGAAGCCCCACATCAGGCTCTGGGCAGACGGTGTGGAGCCAATTTGGGATTCTCCCTCTCCCTTTCTCTCTCTGCCCCTCCCTTGCTTGTGTGCTCGCTCTCTCTCTCTCTCTCTCAAAATAAATGAACTTAAAAAAACTACTTTATAAAAAAATTAATTAATTAAATTAAATTAATTAAAAAAAAAAAAAAAGACTTGCTGTGGCCAAAAGATGGATACTGTCATCACCTCCTGTGCCGAAGCAGGGCCTTGATCCCTCAAACTATACCCTTTGAGCCTTCAAAGTATCCCGAGCAGCAGTGTACCCTTCACCCCGATAAGAGAAAAGCATGGGTCCATCCCAAGCACCTGAGGCTCCATGGAAACGATATTCCTTTTGTCTGGGAGAGGTTGTGAGCGGGGGTATGGAGGAGTTAATTCACTCAGGCACACTCAAGAAGCACCACCACTCTCTTAATTTGCCCCATCCCACACCAAAAACAGATCCTGAGCTAAAGGCCTGTTTGTGTATTTAACTGGGAGGTGATCCAAGGTCACATAAGTGAGAAAGTGGAAAACTTGAGACAAGGCAGGAGAAAGGCCAGTAGAAGGGGTTGTTCAAGAGCAGGTTACTGCAGTGGGCAACTGGGGCTCAATCCTATTTGGAACCCTCTGGGAAACCATACAAAACACACTCTAGAATGTTCCCACAGAGGGAGGCAGAGGCTGGGGCATTTCTCTACTGACTCCTACTACCAGTAGGTTGGTTGAGGGTTGCCCTGAGCATCATTAATTTCCTGCAACTCCCAGTTGTATCCATATCTACCTGCACAGACTCCCATGGTGCTCTGAGGCACAGAAGCAAGGAGCCTCAGGTGCTTGAGATGGGGCCATGCTCAGGAGCACTGTGAGGTGTGAGTTGAAGGGATCTATAGGGCAGGGAAACGAAAGCATCTACTCAACCACTTTACCTATATCTTTAAAAAGAATGTTTATTTTTGAGAGAGAGAGAGAGAGAGAGACAGACACCTCGAGTGGGGGAGGGGCAGAGAGGTGGGAGGGGGTACCGAGGATCCAAAGTGGGCTCTGCACTGACAGCAGGGGTCCCGATGCTGGGCTCGAACTCACGATCCCCGAGATCATGACCTGAGCAGAAGTCCAACGCTCAACTGACTGAGCCACCCAGGTGCCCCCACTCTATCTGTATCTTCTATTTCATATTTACCAAGTTCTCTGTGCGGTTGTAACTGAATTCTTACAAATACTCTTTCTGCTGTTGGTAGTTCTAACAGTCTTCAAACTCCATCCTCTAACTTCAAGTCCCACAGATTCAGCCCCATGTTGTTTCACCTCACAAAAGATAAGTTGGCTGGCTTCTAAATAAACAATAGTCAGTACGTGATGTGCCGAACCCATAATCGATTTTGATGGTGGCTTCTGCCTCTGACAACAAAGGCAGAGAACAGGGGCCCACACTTAAGGTTGAGACTAAAAATGAGGCCCATCAGAAGAGTCAACTGCCAAAGGCACACCTCCCGCTGGAAAGAATTGCGTTCGATACATCCCCCAGAGTGGTTTGTCCAGTGAGGCATACTGAAATCTCTCAACTTTTCTAAAAGGAAGAAAATGCCTTTTGGGGGGAAATACTGTGTCATTCAGCTAACCCATTCAATAAGACCAATGAAATCCTAGCAGCTGGCCATGTTCCCTGGAAACAAACGTACATTTGCCATCTTTCTTCCTTCAGTCATCTGGAAACCTCCACAAGATAGGGGTTAGGATGCTTAGTTGTATCTACATTTTATCTCTAGGCAGCTGACTTTATTTTTGGCTTGGGTCAGGCTAATAAAGTAGTCTATTTTAGTCTGTGGGCTGTAAGTGCTGATATTTGCCTAAGACAAATAGAGTAATAATATATCATTGATTTTGGAAAGTTTGCAGGGATCTATATGCCACATAGGTAAAGTTTGCACAAAGATTTTGACATGGTATTTTACAGGTGGCACCTTCTCCTGAAAGCAGATTTCAGCACTGAAGAAAACTTTGGTTTCTGGTACAGTATAATGTGGCCACTGGACAGTTTCTTCTAAGGTCCTTTCAAGATTAAGTGTTTGCAGTTTTGTCAATACTGGGAGACTCTAAGAAAATCCTTTCAGCTGCATCAGCCATATCTTTGACTTCTTTGGGTTACACTTGGGTATTCTAATCTTCCATGCAGGGATCTTGGCAGAATTGACTTATCCTTCGTAAGATGGTATACTAAGCTTGAGCACACTGGAATCTTGAGCATTCTGGGGCTCATTAATCCTTTCTACGTTAGCCGTGCCCCTTGCTTCCCCTTCTTCTTATTAGGAAATTAATCAGGCAAAGCAGCAAAGTAAACACCAAGAAAGAAAATGTCATCCCACTTCATGTAGGATTTCCTCCCCTTATGAGAACACTGATGTCTTATCCATAGAGTGATTTAGCATTTCAATTCTTCCCTTCTAGAAAGGGGACAGATAGATGCTCAAGGAGGCTTGACAGTTGCCATTTCTTTTTCTATCAGAAAAAAAAATCTAGTAATTAACACACAGGCAGTTACAGTAGAACCTTGATTTTGTCTATTTTCCTTTGCTTTGTGCTTTATGTGTATAAGTGAGTATTTGAAAACCAACCATTAGCATCTCTTGTTCAGAGCAATGTTGATGAAAATACATAAATTCTCATATGATTGATACAAAATGCCCACCCAATATAAATCGAGAGGAGGGAAAGAATAAGGAGGGGTGGACGAGGTCTTTTGTCGTTTATCAACGTAGAAGATATTGCACCTCATATTTAAATATAAAAAGTTATGGCTGTCACTGTTTTCACTTCCATCCATTTCAGTGTTATTTATTGTTGACCCTATGGTGTAGCCACTGCCATATTTTCTCATTCATAATGAAATTTCTTTTGGGGGCGCCTGGGTGGCTCAGTCGGTTAAGCGTCCGACTTCGGCTCAGGTCATGATCTCGCATTTCTTGAGTTCGAGCCCTGCATCAGGTTCTGTGCCATGGAGACAGCTCGGAGCCTGGAGCCTGCTTCTGATTCTGTGTCTCCGTCTCTCTCTGTTTCTCCCCCACTCGCGCTCTGTCTCTTTCTGTCTAAAATAAACAAAAAAAATTTTTTAAAGAAATTTTCTTTTTGTTTTGGCTTCCTTCTAACTTTTCAAACTTTTTGAAGTACATTATATACACAAGAAGTACATAAATTGTAATGTACATCCGAATATGTGTGCAAACTGAACACACCCGCATAAAAGTGCCTAGATGAACACATAGAATATTACCAGAATTCCAAAAGCCTCCAAGGGACTGCAAGTATTGCCATCAGTCACTACCCTTCCCACGAGGGTACCCACTATCCTAACTTCTAACCACATTGATTAGTTTTGTCTCTTTTTGATTTTTGTATAAATGGAATAATACCCTGTGTACCCTTTTTGTGTCTGGCTTTTGTCGCTCAACATTTTGTGAGAATCATCCCTATTTTTGTGCCTCGTTGTAAACTATTCCTTCTCATTGCTACATGGTATTCTGTCATTTGAACATACCACAGTTTAGTTCTCTATTTTACGGTTGAAGGACATTTGGGTAGTTTCCTCTTTGGAGAGATTACAAACAGCACTATAATATTCGCACATATGTCTTCTAATAAAAATGTATATGCATTTCTTTTCTGCATATACCTCTGAGTGGAATTGCTGGGTCATAGAGCATGCCAATGTTGCTCTTTTTTTTTTTTTTTTTTAACATTTATTTATTTTTGAGACAGAGAGAGACAGAGCATGAACGGAGGGAGGGCCAGAGAGAGAGGGAGACACAGAATGTGAAGCAGGCTCCCAGCCCCGAGCTGTCAGCCCAGAGCCCGACGCGGGGCTCGAACTCACGGACCGTGAGATTGTGACCTGAGCTGAAGTCAGACCCTTAACCGACTGAGCCACCCAGGTGCCCTACCAATGTTGCTCTTTAAGAGACACCTGCCAGACAGTTTTCCAAAGCAGTTGTAATAATTTACAGTCCTGCCAACATTTTGGCGGGGGTGGAGGGGAGGGCCTGCAGTCTTTTGCTATCGATCACTAATCAAAAGCATGAACGAAGTTCCCAAATCATTGTTCTGAGTGAGGTGTTTGGGGGTGGGAGAGAGGAGAGGAAGGAGTAAAAGGAGAAGGCCTTTGCTATCTTCACTGCAAAAGATGTAGTCTTAAGAACTGAAGGAACAGGTGCCTGAAATCCATTTATATGAGAAAATTTGGAGACTCTTGGGAGAGAATTTTTTTTTCCAAAGAGAAGAGTCAGATCTCTGACAAGCTTTGTCTGTGCAGGGATTTTGAGGACAGCATGGCATTTTTTAAAAAGCAAGTTTGTATCCTGATCCAGCCATGGCATGTGTCCTGGGGAATGTGGAAAAGCGAATAAGCATTATCTCTGAATTTTTTATGTCATTGGGGTATATTCAGACGGCTTTGGTAGCTACGCAGAAAGGTTAGGATTCCAAAGAGAGACCAAGATGTTTTCTTTCCTTTGGCATGGAGCACTTTGGGTCTTTGGTGCACTTAGTCTCAGGACCTTCTTTATATTTATGACACCAGGTATCACTTCATCCCTTGGCCCACCGGGTCATGGCAGGACATGTCAGTCCTGGACAGAAATAGCCACCTCTGGGTACTAGGACAGCTACAAGTGATGCTCCCCAATCCAGCAGGTAGTGAAAAGGGAGCCAGAGCACAAGGAGAAAAAAAATATTAGACATCTCACTATGGAATAGCTTAATTTCTAAATTAGTTTCTATGTTGGTTTGCTAGATAACATTTAAAAGTAGGAAATCCAACCTTCCACCTCAGGTTTCATCTTTTTTGCTCATTAGATCATTTATTCATTCATTCATTCATTCATTCATTCAACAAAGTGCCCTTTTAATACTATGTACCAAGCATGTGTGAGGCACTGAGAATAAAATATTAATCCAACAGATATGATTCCTGTATCCATTGAACTTATAGTTTATCAGGAATCTGTGTAGTAATGATCTGCCTACACTGAGCACTCAAACGGAAAATAATGTTCTAGATCGGACCTTTGTTTGGTAAATGTGGAATCGGAGCCAGAAAATGAATATGTTAAAGGAAAACAGAGACAGCTGTGAGTTAGCTCCCTTTGTAATAAAGAAAATTATTTGTAAGGATGTGGTCCGCTCAGGGTCCTGAAATGAGCACATATTATTTCGCTTCCCCTGATTATGTCCTTGTGTAAAATGGCATCAGTAACTTCTGCAGTTTACCTTACGTGGTTACTTTGAGCATCAGCAGATGTAATTAGCTCAAAGCACCTTAACAGTCCAGTTCGGTTCAAGGTAGGATATCATTGCCATCATTGTCATCAGTGTAAGATAACAAATATTACTCAACAAAACGATAAATGTAACACCCTCAACACACACAACCTGTTCACCAATATGGTAAACAGAAGCTTACTTTTTTTTAAGTTCGTTGATTTATTTTGAGAGAGAGAGAGACAGAGAGCAAGCAGGGGAGGAGCAGAGAGAAGGAGAGAGAGTCCCAAGCAGGCTCCGCGCTGTCCGCGCAGAGCCCGATGCGGGGCTTGAACTCATACTGTGAGATCATGACCTGAGCTTAGGTGAAGAGTTGGACAGTTAACCGACTGAGCCGCCAGGTGCCTCCAGCCGCTTACTTTTTAAGTTGTTTCGTTTTTATACATTCTAGACTATTAAACCTCCTGAGAATCACGCAAGGTGGATGGTTGACAAAAGTTTGAATCTCCAGGATCTCCTTCTTCCATTTCGTTTTATAGATGTGTCAAATTAAGTCTAGATGGGTTCAGTCGTCCACTAGGCGTCCACAGTACAACATATAAGAGAGCTGAAATTGATTAGAAGTGTCAAGCATGAATTTTTTAAACTATTGTCATTCAAGTATAATTAACATACATTATTATATTAGTTTCAGGCACACAATATAATGATTCAACAACTCTACATGTTTCTCACTGCTCATCAAGATAAGTGTACTCTTAATAGCGTTTCTCTGTCTTACCCCTCCCCCAACCCACCTCCCCTCTGGCAACACCAGTTTGTTCCCTGTATTTAAGACTCCAGTTTTTGGTCTCCTTTTTCTCTGTTCATTTGTTTTGTTTCTTAAATTTCATATATGAGTGAAATATGGTATTTGTCTTTCTCTGAGTGACTTATTTCACTTAGCCTTATACTCTCTAGATAGATCTGTGCTGTTGCAATGGCAAGATTTCATTTTTTTTATGGCTGAGTAATATTCCGTTGTATATATACACCACATCTTCTTTTTCCACTCATCTATCGATGGACACGGGGGTTGCTTCCATATCTTGCCTGTTTAAACAATGATGCAATACACATAGGGATGCATATGTCTTTTCAAATTTGTGGTTCTGTATTCTTTGGTAAATACCCTGTCGTGGAATTACTGCATCGTACGGTAATTCTTTTAAAAGTGCTTTGAGGAACCTCCATACTATTTTCCGCAGTTGCTGCACCAATGTGCATTTCCACCAACAGTGCACAAGGGTTTCTTTTTCTCCACATCCTCGCCAACACTTGTCTCTTGTGGTTCTGATTGTAGCCATTCTGACATGTGTCAAGTAATACCTCATTGTGGCTTTAATTTGCATTTTCCTCATGATTCCTTTGTTCAAATAAAGCTAGCAGCTTAACGATGGTAGCAAAACTCATGGCTATGCTTATGGTTATGTACAGATAATGAAAAAGTAAATAGCTTGAAAGAATTCTGAAGATGTGTTAAATATATAGTAATTTAGTAACCAGTGACATATGTTAAAGATAGAATAAATGCAGTGTGTGATGGAAAACATTAAGAGTCTACTGAGAGATGGGGTGCCTGGTGGCTCGGTCGGTTGAGCGTCCACCTCTTGATTTTGGCTCAGCTCATGATCCCAGGGTTGTGGGACTGAGCCCCGTGTCAGGCTCCGCACTGACCATGGAGCCTGCTTAAGATTCTCTCACTCTCTCCTTCTCCCCCTCTCCCCCGCTGGTGTGCTCTCTCTCTTAAAAAATAAAAGTCTACTGTGAGATAGAAAGGGATGGAGAGACCAAGTCATAATCATTACAAATAGCTGACAGCTATGTCATTTTCCTCAGTCAACCATCCATTAGTGGGTATAGTTCCATTCTAACCCTGCCAGAAAATGGAGATAATCCAGCAAATGCAGGTAAAACTCATGACTCTTCAGCAGACTTACTGGATAACTACAGCTGCGGCCAGGCAGACTTTACCCCATGTCTCTCTGACAGAATAAGTATATGCCTTTAACCTGGGTCCCCTTCGGTCTATGGTCTTCCTTGCTTGGACTTCGACTCTGGGCTCATAACCACACTATCAGTGGGGAACACAGGTACAGTAGAGAGAGAGAGACAGAGACAGAGACTGGACCATTGCCTACCCCAAGATTCAGGCAGTGTGACCCTTCTGCCACAGATCCCCTGTTCTAAGTATGTGACCCTACCCCACCTCTTTCCCCTTGCTTCTCATTGTACTCTTTCAGATGTTTTCATAAACTCTGTGATTTGCACATCTTATTTTGGTCAATGAGCCCTTCTGTTCTGTGGCCTCTGGGAGAGCCTACATGGAGGATGCTGTTGAATCAAGGTCATATCCCACAAGACAGTATCCAAATGACCTCCTTTTAAATTACATGGACCAAATGGTACCAATGTCACAAAGCGAGCAATTCAGTCAAACTGCCATCAGGTGAACAAAGCCCCTGACCTGAAATCCAGGACCATAACAGGATATAAAAACCTTGAACTCAAGTGTCAGGAAACTTCTTGCCTCATTAATTCAACCAGAACTTCTCTCAAAAATGCTCACTTGTTTCCAGATTGTAAAACCACCCATGGCATGCTCAGATGTTTCGGTAAACAGAAGAATAACATTTGTATGTTTACAGCACATTAACTTTTGCAAAGAATTTTAGGCTATCTGTCATGTTTCACCTTACATTTCTGTGAGGTTGAAGGTAATGGAAATGGAAGCCAACAGAATGTTTTCCCTCTTGAGTAAGAAGGTAACAAAAGTTGATGAAGAAAGAATACAATCCCAGAGCTACACGTTATGTTCTTTTGAGCTTGCTCAACAATGTGGAAGCTTATGGGTTTGTTGTCAGAGAGAGTCAAAATGCAGCCTGAGAGTCTCCATTTTTTTCTTGTTTATCTGATCCTGATTTTCTCACTAGGATTTAACAGCTGATGAAATTCTGGATGTTTTTTTAAAAAGTCGTTTATTATGAAAACTTTCCAACTTCGAGAAAATGGTATAATGAACACATATATCCAAAATCTAGTTAATAATGAATACTTTGCCATATTTCGTCATTTCCTTTTGACTGAAACATTTAAAAACAAATTAGAGATTTCATGATATTTCATTCCAAAAGGCTTCTTTACATCTCTAAAGATGACATACTCCTCCATAACTACAATATCATTATCACGCTTAACCAAATTAACTATTATTTCCTAATATCAACTAATACCTGGTCTCTGGTCACATTTTTTTTCCAGTTGTCCCCAAAATGTCTCCTACAGCTGGTTTGTTTCAACAAGGATTACACATTCTATTTATTTGTGAGATCGCTGAAGTCTTTTAATCTACAACAGCTGTCACACTCTTTTTTTCCCGTGACAATGTAAAAAAAAATACCAAACCACTTATCGTTAGAATGTCCCACCTTCTGGAAGTATGTGTTTTGTCATGGTGATTTGATTAATTTGTTTTCCTATCCTCTATATTTCATGCAAACTGGAAATAAGATCTATAGGTCTGATTATTTTCAAGTTGAATATTTTGTTGCAAGAATTCACCATATGTGTGCTATAAACTTTTTATTGTATAACATCAGGAGGTGCATAGGTCTGCTTCTAACCTTTATGTTTCCTGTTTTCCCAAAGTTAATTGTCGGTTGTTGAGATATTCATTTCATGTGCTTTGGTCCCAGGCTGAAGAAAATGGCCATCGGTGAAATAGATCATTGTTTTGATTGGGCTCAAATTGTTCTTGTCATTAACTGAACTAACCAGTTAGTGGATATTAACCATATCATATAACCATAGTGCTACATATTGGCCTCCGTTTTGGAACAAATGCACCTTTCACATGGTCTTATACAAGGAAGCATTTCTCAATTCAAATAAAATGTAATTGTTGGGGGAATAATTAAAGGTGAAGCTTTCATAGAAGGAAATTCCTTCTATAACACGATCAGCATATTCATTAAAGGACACGGCTTCCCCCTGCCCCCACCAGCTGCCTCGGTCTGCTTTTATATACTGACCTTATATAAAGCAGGAGGTTTTGTTTTTTTGAGGTTTAGGTCTCATGAGAAATATTCCTTAAATTGTCTGCCCTTGACTGCTAAAGTTACTTAATAGATTCACTGGGAAGAGTTTTCCATTTATTACTTTTGGCATTTTATTGAAAAATGTCTTTTACCAACAAATGTGTTTGCTATGCCAGCAGGCCAAAACTCAGAAGAAATATTGTTCTTCCCTCTGCTCATACTCTCCAGTTTATTCTGGCCCTCTAAATTAGTTTCTGGTGTCCCTGGATTACACACACAAACTCTGGAGTTGGATTTCAGTTGGAGGTCAGATTTTTTTTTAATTTTATTTATTTTGAGAAAGAGAGAGAGTGTGTGCAAGCAGAGGAGGTGGAGAGAGAGAGAGAGAGAGAATCCCAGGTAGGCTTTGCACTGACGAACCATGAGATTGTGACCTGAGCTGAAATCAAGAGTTGGATGCTCAACCGACTGAGCCACCCACGCATCCCTGGGAGTCAGAATTTTAAACATATATAATTTTGGAATGGTGAGGCATCATTGGAAAGTTCTGGAGCACGTGCCAGCTTCTCTAGAAGCCACACCTCCACTCCCACTCCCCTCTCCCTCCCCCACTGATTTGATCCACCTAGAGTGAACCAGCTTGCTAGAACCCCAGGTAAAGCCAAAGCCCTGAAGGAAGGAGAAACCTGAAGCAGAAACTTCTGGTTTCAGAAAGGAGAGAACTGCAGATTCACCAAGGGGGCCTAAGAGACAGAACCAATTCAGTTTTTCAGGGACAAAACAATCTTGTTTCCCAATGACAGGGAAAAGAGTCATTCTCTCAGATTCTCAGTTCCTTGCAGTGGTTCCCCTGAGATGTGGCAGTCTTTTCCCTCCTTAGTATTTCTATATAGTTATAATGTTCCATCCCCTCAGGTTTAACTTTACCAACGGCAAATTGTTTTCTTTTGCTTCCAACCAAAGAGGCTTGCAACGTAGTATAGGTAGATATCACCTCTTGGTTTTCTATTTATTTATTTATTTATTTATTCATTTATTTATTTTTGTTTGTTTTATTTTAGAGAGAGAGTGTGAGTGGGGGACGGGCAGAGGGAGAAAGAGAGAATCTTAAGCAGGCTCGACACTCAGCATAGAGCCCGATGAGGGCTCAATCCCATGACTCTGGGATCATGACTAGAACCGAAACTGGGAGTTCAACACTCAGCAGACTGAGCCACCAAGGTGCCCTTCGCCTCTTGGTTTTCTAATCTAGAATATAACGACAAATGAAAATACCACCTTCTTACTCTTTGCAGACCTCCTTTGATAAGCCTGAACATTTTTAGCTTTGCATAAGAAGAATTGTATCTTCAGAATCTTTTTTTTAAGTTTATTTGTTTATTTTGAAAGAGAGAGAGAGAGAGCACAAGCAGAGGAGTGGCAGAGGCGGGATGGGGGTGGGTGGGGAGAGAGAGAATCCCAAGTAGGCTCTGTGCTGATAGCTTGGAGCCTGAGGTGGAGCTCGAACCTATGAACCATGAGATCATGACCTGAGCCAGAATCAAGAGTCAGACACTCAGCCAACTGAGCCACCGAGGCACCCCAGAATCTTTTTTTAATGCCAGAAATTGCTGTACTTCTCTATAGAATTTGGCTTAGCTTTATTTTGTGGTCGACCTTGAGCTGTGAAACTGATCAAGCTTGACTTTTTCATTTTCATGACTAGAAAGCTTAAAAATAAATTTGAAACCCACATAGAGAAGTTGAATCATTATGTTGTACACCTGAAACAAATGTAACATTATGGGTCGACTGTATTCAAATAAAAAGTTGTTTTTTTTTTAATATGAAATTAATTGTCAAATTGGTTTCCATATAACACCCAGTGCTCATCCCAACAGGTGCCCTCCTCAATGCCCATCACCCACCCTCCCCTCCCTCCCACCCCCCATCAACCCTCAGTTTGTTCTCAGTTTTTTTTTTTTTTAATTTTTTTTTTCAACGTTTTTAATTTATTTTTGGGACAGAGAGAGACAGAGCATGAACGGGGGAGGGGCAGAGAGAGAGGGAAACACAGAATCGGAAACAGGCTCCAGGCTCCGAGCCATCAGCCCAGAGCCTGACGCGGGGCTCGAACTCACGGACCGCGAGATCGTGACCTGGCTGAAGTCGGATGCTTAACCGACTGCGCCACCCAGGCGCCCCAGTTTGTTCTCAGTTTTTAAGAGTCTCTTATGCTTTGGCTCTCTCCCACTCTAACCTCTTTTTTTTTTCCCTTCCCCTCCCCCACGGGTTCCTGTTAAGTTTCTCAGGATCCACATAAGAGTGAAACCATATGGTATCTGTCTTTCTCTGTATGGCTCATTGCACTTAGCATCACACTCTCCAGTTCCATCCACGTTGTTACAAAGGGCCATATTTCGTTCTTTCTCATTGCCACGTAGTATTCCATTGTGTATATAAACCACAATTTCTTTATCCATTCATCAGTTGATGGACATTTAGGCTCTTTCCATAATTTGGCTATTGTTGAGAGTGCTGCTATAAACATTGGGGTACAAGTGCCCCTATGCATCAGCACTCCTGTATCCCTTGGGTAAGTTCCTAGCAGTGCTATTGCTGGGTCATAGGGTAGGTCTATTTTTAATTTTCTGAGGAACCTCCACACTGCTTTCCAGAGCGGCTGCACCAATTTGCATTCCCACCAACAGTGCAAGAGGGTTCCCATTTCTCCACATCCTCGCCAGCATCTATAGTCTCTTGATTTGTTCATTTTGGCCACTCTGACTGGCGTGAGGTGATATCTGAGTGTGGTTTTGATTTGTATTTCCCTGATGAGGAGCGACATTGAGCATCTTTTCATGTGCCTGTTGGCCATCCGGATGTCTTCTTTAGAGAAGTGTCTATTCATGTTTTCTGCCCATTTCTTCACTGGGTTATTTGTTTCTCGGGTGTGGAGTTTGGTGAGTTCTTTATAGATTTTGGATACTAGCCCTTTGTCCGATATGTCATTGTTTTTTAATTGAAAGCCACATAGAGCAGCAGCTTAGGAATTTGTAATATGTAATTTTCCATTAGGCTCGTCCTGGATCCATTTTCCAAAATTGTTTTTGCCCTTTTTTCTCCCTTCTCCTTCTCACCTCTGTCCATCTTATGTAATCTTACCTGATTTTATAAACCTTTTAAATAAATATAAATCAATGAATTAATACCGCATCCAATGAGCTCAGCACACAGTTGTATGCCTCAAAACTGCTCCATAAATACCTGTTGAATCTTGTTTCACTTAAAGTCACAAATAGTCTTCTGAATGCCGTAAGCAGTGACTACCTAATAGAAGACTTTGGGAGCCTTAAGTAAAAGGTTCTGCTTAAAAGATTTGTGGTCATTATATGTTTGTATGTATGTATGTATGTATCTATCTATCTATCTATCTTTGTATCTATCATCCATCATGTAGAGGTAATTTTCAAAATTCTATAATACTCAATGTATTAATTTTGATACATATGCACATATTAACTAACATTATATATAAATATAATGCTTTCTTTACAATTTTGTCCTCCCATTTCATGAGACACTTTTATTCAAACCCTTTCTATGCATCTTCGACATCACTAACATTACTCTTCTTATCATTAAATCTTTGAAACTACATTATCGAGCACTGGGTATTGTATGGAAACCTATTTACCATAAATTATATTAAAAAAAAAAAATAAAAACAGAAAGAAAATACACACACACACACACACACACACACACACAGAAACCACATTATGGAAGTTTTCCAACATATTCAAAAAAGAAGCTTGTAACCTTTCATGTACCTATTGCCTGGCTCCAACAATTATCAATATATGGACAACCTTATTTCATCTATATTTCTATCCGTTTCCCTTCCCTGAAATAAAAGCCCCATAAAATCCAATTTGAATGCGATGAACTTAAAATCCATTTTATCTTTAAAATGTTAGGTCGATCTACATGAGACTGCTGATATTCTATCATTTTGGATTTATAGAAAATGCACTTTCTTAGGGTTCAAAACCACATGGTTCATATGGTTCCCCCTCCTTTGTCCAAAAAGGACAGAAAGAATGTCCAATATAATAGCAGTGAGTGTTTCTGCTACTGGAATTGTGGCCTCTAAATATCATTTCTCAGTCAAAGGAATAAGGGTTCTCTGGGAAAATGTCTAATTTTAGCTCTGGGGCAAAAAAATGTGAGATTAAGCTTGAAATATCTTGCCATACCATAAAGCGAGGATGTTGACCAAGGCTATGAGGTTAAAGGAGTCATGATTATTTTTGCATATTTTGATGACTCTTGCACACACATGAAGTCAAGAGGGTTTCTTCTTCACATTCTTAGGACTATGGCAGTTGGGGGATTTGACTTGACCTAGCTAATCAATAATAGCCTTTGTTGGTGATTTTCTCTTTCTCATTTTCTAGGAGAGCTTACCTTTCTCTAGAGGATTGGTGAATGACATTTCGTTGATGAACTTTCTTTCAGAACATTTAACACTTCACTCCAGAGAAGGTCAATGGGTTAGAGAAGGTTGTAATTTACCTTTCTTTTCAAAGTAGGAACATATCTATATGACTATGGATGCGTTTAACTTTGGAGTTATCCATATAAAGAGACAAAGGTCCTTTAGTTTGGGGAAAAACTAAAATAAAACTGGATGCGGATCATTATCACAAATGACTGCCAAATGCCTCGGGACACCAGGAAGCTATTTGTGATTCTAGTAATTACTATAAGAGGAATTTAACAGATCCTTCTAAGATACTATCATGTCCTTCAAAGGGAACTGAATAATTGTTTGCCTCTGGTAAGTCTGACTTCAATTGAAAATACAGATACAAATATTAGAAACGTGTGTGGATGTTGCTACCGTACTGGATTCCTAGCCTTTGCGATCTGACAACCAAGTGAAACAAAAAACATAGGGATTAATCCTGAATTTCTCCTAGGCCACTCCAGTCAGCAGACAGATACAGAAAAAATGGGTAAGGTTATCTGAAGCCCTTATCCATTCTTGCCAGCTGGTGTTTTCTACACTGGGAGTGGGACACATTCTCTGGACATGAGAATGAATAAGCAGAAGAGGCTTTTGTGATAACAAAATGCTTTCTACTAGGGAACACAGGAAATACCCTGCTGAGGGGTGTGGAGAGAACTAGACTAAACTGGGAATAAACCTCTTTCTTTGGTAGAACTATAAACTGGCAATGTTCCCCCCATCCTAATAAATCTTTGATTACTTTAAACTTTACCCTATATTTTACTCCCCATATAATCAACCTTCTATTAATTCTACCTTACAAGTATTTCTACTGTATCATTTTCCCCATTGCTGATCCTACTCTCCAGAAAATCCTTATCATTCACCAGGCTTTTTCCTATAGCTTCCGGATCCCAGCCTCTTACATTCCTTCCATTTTAACCCCTCACCACAGTCTTCCCTTTGTCTTCTTGAAAAACAAATCTGCTGGGGCGCCTGGGTGGCGCAGTCGGTTAAGCGTCCGACTTCAGCCAGGTCACGATCTCGCAGTCCGTGAGTTCGAGCCCCGCATCAGGCTCTGGGCTGATGGCTCGGAGCCTGGAGCCTGTTTCCGATTCTGTGTCTCCCTCTCTCTCTGCCCCTCCCCCGTTCATGCTCTGTCTCTCTCTGTCCCAAAAAAAAAAAAAAAACGTTGAAAAAAAAAATTAAAAAAAAAAAAAAAAAGAAAAACAAATCTGCTCATGTCATTCTCTTACTCCAATGCCAAATTAGTATGGTTCAAATGCTGAAATCTAGGATTAAAATGCCTCCCCACAATTTAAATTCCTAACTTTCCCAGCTCTATTTCCTGCCATACCCTCCCCCCCCCCCAACCCCACACCCCGTCTTTCGTCTCCAACCAGGATTTCCCTGGAAATATTTCTTACCACTGATGACTATTACTGCCTAAATAAGTATAAGAAAAGACCAGAGCATTTCACATTTCACTCTAACTGTGCACCCTCAGGGCAAAATTAAAACTTCAGTCTCTTAGAGGGGCGCCTGGGTGGCTCAGTCGGTTGAGCATCCAACTTCAGCTCAGATCATGATTTCACTCTTTGTGAGTGCGAGTCCTGTGTCGGGCTCTGTACCGTCAGCTCAGAGCCTGGAGCCTGCTTCGGATTCTGTGTCTCCCTCTCTCTATGCCCCTCCCCTGCTCGCTCGCGCTCTCTCTCTCTCTCTCTCAAAAATAAATAAACACTTAAAAAAAAGAAAAAGAAAAAGCTTCAACCTCCTGAGCGGAGTTAAGGTCAAAAGAATATCCCAAACCTCGTTCTTTCTGGATCCTTCTAGAAGACTACGATTTATAAAGAACTTTAATAAAATAAGGACATCAGGTTATTCCAGGTAAATGGCATAAGCATTCAAGATACACCAGGTGTTTTTTTTCCCTTTCACACTCTGAACTTGCTTTTGCCTCAAAAGAATTGCTCCAGCTGTTTTCTCCCGCCAAGTTTTCCTCCCCACACTTAATAACTTTCTGTCAAAGTCTCATTCTTCAAGACCAAGTTCCAATTCCACCTATTCCAAGATCATCAGCGAAATTAGTATTGTCAGTCTTAACAGTCCCTTGGCATTTCATTGGCACCGATGTGCCACTCTGCTTTGTTTTACATTTCTGCCTTTTGTAATTCGCCTGCCTATTATGTGGAGAATGTTTAGAAAACACTTTTTTGTAATGTTTATTTATTTGTGAGAGAGAGAGAAAGACAGAGCGTGTAGAAAACACTTCTTATCTTGTATTCCCCACAGTACCCATCATAGCGTTTTATACGCTGTAGGTAATGATAAACGTGTTAAATTGGGTTGATTGTATTGCATAGAAAAGAGGAGAAAACCAAGGCATATTTTGCGTACCTCCCTAATTTTTCCAGGCCCACTTCCCATGTTGATCCTATGTGAGTGACTCCTGGTAGGAAATTGTATTTTGTCTTTTTCTGTCTTTGTACAGATATCTTATTACTGCCTCAATGTTAATAATTTGTTGGGTGCAGGGCACAGTAGATCAGTGTTTTGGAGTTAGCCACCCTGAATGGTTCCTGTTCTTAAAATTGCTGTGTAGAACCAGAAGTAGTTGGAAAGTAGAAAGTGATTGCTCTCCAGGAATTTCTTATTGACATCTAGAAACAGGCTGCCTGATCATTAAGAACAGGGACTTTAGGATTAGGCAGATGATTGAGTTCTGGTTCTGTCCCTTACTATCTAAGTGACCTTGATTAAGTTATTTGACCTCTCTGGAAGATTAGATTCCCTGGAAAGAGATGGAATTTAGGGTATAGGATGTTTATTTAGGAGGAGCTTGAGATCAACATCTGTAGAAGGAACGCAACAGAAGCAGGAATGAGCAAAAAGAGGTCTACTTGCAATGCAAACCCAACAGCAGGTTCCACCATTCTCTTGAGGGGCTCTAGCAGTAGGATGGTCCCACAGAGTTGACTCAAGTTGGGTCAAATATCAGGCCTTTCCACATAGTCTTCGGAAGTGGGTAAATATTTAATAGCTAGCTCTCTCAGGGGAACAAATGACTGATCTGTAGTGTTGGCTGATTTACATAATGTAAATGTTCCCATCCATGCCTATTTCAAGCTCTCAACCTGATGTCGCTGTACATGGTATTGGGAGTAAATGTATACGATGGTCCCTAACAGTATGTGCAGGCTCTAGCATACACTGAAAGGTATGACCTTGGATAAGAGATTTAGTTATGAACTTCAGAAGATGTGGGTAAGGGACTACTTACCACTTCCTGTCTGAGCTTCAGCCTTTCTACATCTCCTCCCCTACAGCAAAGCTCAAGTTGAATTCCTCCACAGGAATTAACATTCCCTACACGGGCCTGGCCAAAAGTGTCTCTCAGGGCCATCTAAAGCACAGGCTAGCTGTTTCCTGCCCCAGAGGTGGGGCTTGGAAGATCCTGGGTCTTCAAACAGTTTTGGCTGTTGTTCCCATAAGGGGACATAGAGCTAAAACGTACTTTACTATCATTCCTGTCCCCCACTGCAGCAAGAGCAAGGCAGACATTGAAATCTCATAGACCGTCCTGCCACACTAGTTTTTAGTAATTTTCAGTTCTCTGTACCATCTTCTGAAATCTTATTTTCTGCCTCTGACTGTAACAGTGAATCCTAACATCTTTAGCTGAGTTACTACATGTAGTAAAAAAGAAAGAAAAAGTGGACCTCAGGTCCTACACCTTCTTCTCCAGAACTCTAATTACATTCTTTGTTTCTCTCTCTTTTTAAAAAAATTTTTTATTGTTTATTTATTTTTGAGAGAGAGGCAGAGCACAAGGAGAGAAGGGGCAGAGAGAGAGGGAGACACAGAATCCAAAGCAGGCTCCAGGGTCTGAGATGTCAGCACAGAGCCCGATGCGGGGCTCGAACTCACGAACAGTGAGATCATGACTTGAGCTGAAGTCAGATGCTTAACCGGCTGAACCTCCAGGCGCCACACCCCCCCCACATTCTTTCTTTCTGGATAGGTACTCTGTCACAAGCATTTCCCTTGAGGGCCAGTGTCAAGCACAGAAAGCAATTCAGGAGTGGTAGCGGAGTCATACTTTCTGTCCTTACTGAAGTAGAGGCAGAAGTACATGCTATTGGGAACTTTCAGTGACTGGGTTCCCTTGGGAAGTCCTTAGTGACTGAGGGTCAACCTTTATAGTCCCAGGGACAAGTAGCGTCTGGACCCAGTGGAGGTGAAAACCTCCATTAACTCCATATAACTGCTCTCCCCCAGGGCAAAATCAAAGGCTAAGTTAGAATATTTGACAATGGTTAGGTTTAACAGTTTCCAGAGTTCTTTTAACAAAGAATTCTCAATGGACATGCTCAGAAAAGTAAAATTGTATAAAGAATCCTCATCTCGAATCTATAAAACTAAAGTAAAAGTAAATATTCTTGAACTGTAAGCCAAGAACCATGGAAGAAGACCAAATACATCTGAGAGACATAATTTGGTCATGAAATAACCAAATATATATTCCTTATAAATCATAATATCCCAGTCCCCTTTGCAAAAATTAAATAAAGAGCCTCTGGTAAAACGAGCAAACAACAACAACAAACAAAATAAGTAATCATTCTTGGGTAGTAAACTTGAATGGAAACATCATACCATACCCACATGTGGTCTATGACATCCAAAGCCAATACCAATATAACGAACCCCTGTCCCAAAACATCCCAGTTACTCTTTGAAATAAAAGTAATGGAATAGGATGTTAAAATTAAAAAGATCCTTAAAGATGTTTTACAGATGAGAAACTGAGGCTTAGAGAAGTTGAATTACTTTTCTAAATATATTTCACTTCCAGCAACTCATGGCAATCCTTGTGTATCTTGGAACTAATTACTGTTCCCTACCTCAAAAATTACTGTTTCAGAAAAGTTTGGAAAGACTGGAAAAGTTTGTACTTTATTGCTGCCCTCATGCTATTAGCAAGACAAAAGGGACATTTATTTTTAGTCTTCAAGATTCAGGTTTTACACCACTAGCTGAGAAAAAATATTAGTAGCCAGCAATTGGAAGCAACCCAAAATCCATCAACAGAAGAATGGACAAACACACTGGTGTATTCATCTGATGAAATACTACTCAGCAGTGAAAATGAAGAAACTGCTAATAAACACAACAACATGAATGGATCTTATGTATATGGCGAGCAAAAGAATCTAGACCACAAAGAGTGCACATTATATTATTCCTCTTCTGTGAAGTTCTAGAACAGTTAAAACTAATCTATGGTGATATAAACCAGATTAATGGTTGTCTATTGGGAGAACTTTTGCAGGTGATAAAAATGTTCTGTATCTAGTTTGGAGTTTTAATTATACAGATATATACAATTGTCAAAACTCGTTAAACACCAGAGATCTGTGCAGTGTGTGCAAATGTGTGTGTGTATTTTAAATATATATATTACAAATGATTGAATAGAGCCATGCAAATATTCAGAAGAAGCTTTCAGTCATTTCACAGCATTAAGTCCACCTTGATGAAAAAAAACAAGAAAATCAATGTATCATTGAATAATTAAAAAAAATTTTTTTGACATTTATTTTTTTTTTGAAAGACAGAAAGAGGCAGAGCATGAGTTGGGGAGGGACAGAGAGAGAGAGAGAGAGAGAGAGAGGGAGACACAGAATCCAAAGCAGGCTCCGGGCTCTGAGCTGTCAGCACAGAGCCCGATGCGCGGCTTGAACCATGAACCGTGAGATCATGACCTGAGCTGAAGTCAGACACTTAAACAACTGAGCCACCCAGGTGCCCCTCGTTGAGTAATTTTCTGCTTCTAATTCCTGTTTTCAACCTCTTGGCTCTCTCCATTTTATCTCCACATGTGCATTTGGAATTTCAGTGGTTTTTCAATAAAGACATTGTTTACTTCATGTGGACCAACAGATTTTTGTATATTTGCTTATTCACTCATAAGTAAAGAGTATTTTAGAATGCTTATTTTTATCCCCACCCCCAAGTGTTTTTAGCTGCAGATAATAGATAACTTGACTAAAACGGCTTAAAACACTTACAAAGTTTTGCTTATTTAATTAAAAGTCTTGAGGTGAGTAGACTCGGAGGATGTTCTGGGGACCCAAGTTCTTTCCACCTTTCTATTGTTAACAGGATGGTGGCTTGCATCCTCAAGCTTGCTGTTTCTTCTGGAGTGGGCCATGTTGTTACCTGAAGCAGGGCTTCCTTAGCGAGAAAGGTGAAATCGCTTTTTTGGGTGAGCAGCCATTGGCATATGCCTTAATTGTAATGCCGTATTTGAAGAAAATATAAGCCAGCCCCGTCTACCATATGCAAAAGGAAAATGTTGTCAACAATGACCTCATTGTAGCTACTCCAGTGAACACTGCTATAATTATAATTACAGCAAGCATAGTTGCCGGTATGCTTCTGACCCATGAAGGCTCCCTCATGAAATTTCAGTCCAAATCACAACTCATATGCTACTTCCTGTTTGTTTTTTCTCCTCGCCAATCTTTTTCCAAAAATCGCTTGGCTGAACTTATGCATTTGTCTTCTAGGTAACTTGAGAATTAGCTTGCCTCATTCTGTTTTCTTAAATTCCTGTGAGTATCTTGATAGGAATGGCATTGCACTTACAAATTAATGCTGGAAGAATTGGAAATTGCATATAGTTTTGGAAGTACTAGGTAAAAGCATTTCCTCTGCAGATTGATGAATCTACCTGTAAAGCAAGAACCTGTGGGGGGGGGGGGGGGGGTGAGGGGGAATGACAAGGATCAAGTGGTTGTAGCGTTTAAAATCAGTGGGAATGTCAAGAAGAATGGAATTATAATACATATATATCAGCAAAAGTATAGAGCTAGGAGATGACGTGGCATTAAATTTCCCACTATTTGTAGTGACTCCTTAATTGGGAGTTTCCAAAATAAAAATGGGAGTAATGAGCTAGAGCCCTGAAGGAACATTATTTGGCACTACGGGAACATTATTATGCTACTAGCACTGACCTGCTTCAATAAACTCTGTATTCAGACATCACAGGGAAGTGCATGGTAACAAAAGTGAAGTCTTGCATTATCCATAAGAGACGTGTTCTTCTTTGCAGTTGATGAGCAATTCTCCGGCAGTGAGTCCCGGAGTAACTCAGCTTTGCTCGGCAGCTAAGATTTATTGGGAAAATTCAATTAGGTATTGTGGAAAATGCTTGATACATTGCCAGAAATATAGGGTGGGCTTAGCAAATGGTGGCTATTGCTATAAATAGTGGCATATAATGGTAGATAATATTAGCTTCACTTTATAATGTGGATAACGAGGCTCAGACCCCTTGCGTAGCTTTTTCGAGGTGTTCCAGACAATATACACCTCCTTGATTCCTAAATTATACTATTTCCCACTATACTTTGCTGCCTGCATTATCTACCAGTATCTTATGCTGGGGAAGCCATTTCTCAAGCTGTTTTTGTTGAAGATGATCATATCAAGGTAATAGTTTCCCCCCAAATATGGATAGTGTGACCATATTCTCTTGGAAAAAAATGGGGCAAACCATTTGAATTTGAAAGGTTCCTAAAAATGTGGAATCTCTGGGCATGAAACTCATAACAGATGCCTCCAACCACATTTGTTCAATTTTCAGATTGTTACAGAATGATAGGTTGTTAGGCCTTCAGATGACCAAGTCCATCCCCTTTAAATGATAGAATGATGACATCTGAGCGGGTGAGTAAACATCTTGCCAGAGTTAAGCACACTGGTGGATGTAGACTAGAATCCAGGCCTCTTGATTCCTAGGCCAGTCTAGTACTTTGAATGAATATTACGGACAGAACATGTGAATTGTGCCAAGCTATGTATAAAAAACATAAATCTTAAGTAAAATTAGGAATAATTATGCACTTTATTGCATTTAAAAATTATTTAGATTTTGAATTATTTTCTGTTTGTTATTTCTTTTCATATGTCTTTTTTAACATTTATTTATTTTTGAAAGAGAGAGAGCGTGAGTGGGGGAGGGACAGAGAGAGAGGGGGCGACAGAGGATCTGAAGTGGGCTCTACGCTGACAGCAGTGAGCCCACGGGGCTCGAACTCACAAACTGTGAGATCATGGCCTGAGCTGAAGCCAGAAGCTCAACCGACTGAGCCACCCGGGTGCCCTCATATGTCTTTGATATAGACATGATTTAACTTGCAAAGTCACTATCGATGCAAATAAATGAGACAATAAAGAATATTGAGAATATAGTTTTTCAAGATTACTTAGATTGTAGTTTGTATTTTTAATATATACAAGTATTTAGTAAATATCATTGCAAAAAAATTAAAACAATGCAGAAGGAAACAGAGCAAAGCCTTCCTGAATTCCTACCCTACTCCTCAACAATAACCACTTAGAACAGTTGGGTGGATATTTTTCCATTTTTGTAGTCCATTAATTCACACACATGAGATTTCGATATTTAATTTGGGAGGTTAGCTATCTGAATCATTTCTACTTGTTTTGGCCAAAGCAGTCTGTCATGGTGAAAGCTCTGTGCCAATACAAACAGATGTATTTCATTCTTTTTAACTGCTACATGTAGACAATGGTATGACTATTCCAAAATCTATTTGATCATTCCCTTATTGATGATCATTTAGGTTGTTTCTAATTTTTCACAATTATTGTTCACCAAAACTGCTGCGATTAATCTCTGTCTAAATGCTTCTTTGAAGCATCTAAATGTGTTTATGTACTGCTGAATTATCCCCCAAGATGGTTTCGCCAATCCACACAACTGTCAGTAGTATATGAGAAAGTCTGACTTCCCAAATGTGTGCTAACTCTTGACATGAGTAATCCTTAGCTTTTACCTGATGGCTAAATCATATTTCTAGCTCCTATCCATTTGAGTGTATGGAATTCCTAGTATGCTAGTACAATATTTCTATTTCTTTATCTTTTACTTTTGCGTATTGTGCTTTTCATGTTATTTTATACAGTATCTTTATTTTTCTTGATATTAATCCATTATATGTAACAACTATTTTCTTCCAAGTATTTGTTTTGGAGGGGAATATAGAACTTTAATTTTCCTGTGATAAAAACAGTATTCTTTTGGTTTTTTACATCTATACCTTTCCCACTTAAAAATTGTAAAAATACACATTTACCTTTAGACCTTGGTTTCTTAGGTTTAGCTTTCTTTATCCATCTTAAATTTATTGTTTTCCAATCTTTTTAAATTTAAGGATAATTAGCATGCAGTGTTACGTTAGTTTCAGGCGTACAGGGATCTGACAATTCTGTCCATTTCTTAGTGCTATCATGATGTTTTTACCCATCCCCCCACCCACCTCCCCTCTGGCAACCACCAGTTTGTTCTCTGTGTTTAAGAGCCCGCTTTCTTGTTGGTTTCTTTTATCTTTGTTCATTTGTTTTGTTTCTTAAAGTCCACATATGAGTGAACTCATATGGTATTTGTCTTTCTCTGACTGACTTCCCTTCACGTAATACCCTATACCTTCATCCATGTCGTTGCAAATGGCAAGATTTCATTCTTTTTAATGGCTGAGTAATATTCCATTGTATATATACACCACCTCTTCCTTGTCCATTCATCAGTTGATGGACACTGAGGTTGCTTCCATATCCTGGCTATTGTAAATTATGCTGCAGTTTAAACACAGAGGACCGAGTTGTATGGAAACCAATTTGACAATAAATTTCATATTTAAAAATAATTAATTTTAAAAAAATGTTAAAAGTTAAAAAAAATTAAATGAACATAATTAAACAAAGAATAAAAGTTTCAAATCAGAAAAAGACCCAGACAGTCCAATCTGAAATTTCCAAAATAAAACACATTTCTAGTTCTAAAAAAATTAAAAAAATAAAAATAAAAATAAATAAACACAGAGGACCTAAATATGAGACCTGAAACTATAAAATTCCTGGAAGAAATGAGAGGCAGTAATTTCTCTGACATTGGCCATAGAAACATTTTTGTAGATAGGTCTCCTCAGGCAAGGGAAACAGAAGCTAAATTAAACTATTAGGGCTACACCAAAACAAAAAGCATTTGCATGGCAAAGGAAATCATCAACAAAACAAAAAGGCAACCTACTGAATGACAGAAGATATCTGCAATTGTTATATCCAATATGGGGTTGATATCCAAGGCATAGAAAGAACCTATACGACTATACAACCTATACAACCTATACAATACCAAAAAACGCAAATAATCCAATTAACAATGGGCAGAGGATGTGAATAGACTTTTTTCCAAAGAAGACATGCAGATGGACAGCAGACACATGATAGGATGCTCAACATCACGAATCATCAGGGAAATGCAAATTAAAACCACAATGAGATATCACCTTACACCTGTCAGAATGGCCAAAATCAAAAACACAAGTATCAAGTGTTGGTGAGGATAGTGTAGAAAAAAAGAAACCTTCATACACTGTTGGTCGTAATGCAAACTGGCGCAGCCACTGTGGAAAACAGTATGCAGGTTCCTCAGAAAATTAAACATAGAATTACCCTGTGACCCAGTAATTCTGCTACCGGGTATTTTAACCCCCCCCCCCAAAAAAATGAAAACAGGAATTCAAAAAGATATATGTACCCCTATGTTTATTGAATTTATTCTTGGCATATATAAATGTGGAGGATTATGTGGTTTAGTTAATAAAGTTGTAGAATTGTGTTACAAAGTAATAAGCATTCAGAAAACAAGAACTCAATTGCCAAAACATAAAAATAAAAAAAACTTTTTTCATTTTCCACAGTCAGAGAGTCTCTGTTCATTTATTGGGGAAATAAGTCTGTCCACATTGGGTATGAGGATTTATATGTTTGCACGTGTTTTTGCAATCTGTTTATATTCTCCATTTCCCAAGTTTTGTGTTAATTTGTATTTAGCATATTTTGGCTTTTAATTGATTGTCTTTCCTGCATTTTGTTGAATTGTTAACTTCTCTGTTCATTGTTCCCCCACCAATGCATCCAGTTTCTATAGATCAAGTGAAATGTTAATGAACATAAATATATATAAATTTAATTTTACATAAATTACTGTATAGTTAAATGTAAAAATTTAGAGTTAATCATTAACTATGACATCTATCTATGTATGGAAAAATCTTAGCATGCTTTCACTTTTTCCACTCCATATACCCCTCCAACACACACACACACACACACACACACACACACACACACACACTTCTCATATTCATTTGAGATTCTTTGGACTTTTCAATCTAGACTAATATTAAATTTTGTGACATAATGCATCAGCAAATATTTAAGCAGGAGTAAAAATTTTGCTACTGTGCTTGGCAAAATGAAAAATAAATCTCAGCCAAGGAACATATTGATCTCAAGAAAAGGTAGAGATAGAGTATATCTCTTTAACAAAGTTTCTGTGAACTGCAAACTTTCTAACTCTTTAAATGTCTAAAGCATTCTTTATCTTCACACTTGAAAAAATATTTGTGCATGCATATACACATATGTGAGTATGTAGTCATATATGTATACACACATGTGTGTATAGGTATATAAACACACATGTACAAGAATGTTCATAGCAGTAATATTCATAAAAGCCAAAAAGAAGGGGCGCCTGGATGGCTCAGTCGGTTAAGCATCCGGCTTCAGCTCAGGTCACAATCTCATGTTTCGTGGGTTCAAGCCCCGTGTTGGGCTCTGTGCTCACAGCTCAGAGCCTGGAGACTGCTTCGGATTCTGTGTCTCCCTCTCTCTTTGTCCCTCCCCCACTCACACTCTGTCTCTCTCTTTCTCTCAAGAAAATAAACATTAAAAAAATTGTTCTAAGCCAAAAAGAGAAAACAACCAAAGTGCCCATCAGCTGATGACTACATGAACAAAATCTGATAACTCCATACAATGGAATATTACTTGGTCATAAGTAAAAATGATGCACTGAAACATGTTCCGATGTGGATAGACCTTGAAACATTAGGCTAAGTGAAAAAAGCCAGGCACAAAAGGCCAAATATTGTAGTCCATTCACATTAAATGTCTGGAATAGGCAAATCCATTGAGAGAGAAAGTAGATCATGGTTTCCAGGGGAGGGGGGGGGGGGGGTGTGGAATTGGCAGGCATCCTATTTTATTTTGTGGTGCTATAAATGTTTTGGAATTAGATACTGGTGATAGTTGCACAAAATTGTGAATATGCTAAAAATCACCGAATTGTACATTTTTATACATTTTTTAAAACGTTTATTCATTTTTGAGAAACAGAGACAGAGCATGAGCGGGGAAGGGGCAGAGAGATGGAGACACAGAATCTGAAACAGGCTCCAGGCTCTGAGCTGTCAGCACAGAGCCTGACGCGGGGCTCAAACTCACGGACTGTGAGATCATGACCTGAGCTGAAGTCGGATGCTCAACTGACTGAGCCACCCAGGTGCCCCTATACATTATTTTTTTTAATGTTTAGGGTTTTTTTAGAGCGAGTGTGAGCTTGGGAGGGGCAGGGAGAGAGGGGGACAGAGGATCCCAAGTGGGCTCCGTGCTGACAGCAGTGAGCCCGATGTGGGGCTCAAACTCACAAACTCACATCATGATCTGAGCTGAAGTCAGACGCTTAACCAACTGAGCCACCCAGGTGCCCCTGAACTGTACATTTTTAAATAGTTAAAATGGTGAGTTTTATGTTAAGTGAATTTTATCTCAAAAAAATTTTAAAAAATTGCAAAATTAGCATAACATACCACATAAGTGAAATACTACAAATATTCAAGTAAAAATTTAATAATCTGGCCACTCCGCCTCATCCTCCGGATTCTTTTTTTTTTTTTTTAATTTTTTTAATGTTTGTTTATTTTTGAGAGAGAGAGCGAGAGTGCATGAGCAGGGGAGGGACAGAGAGAGAGGGAGACACAGAATCCGAAGCAGGCTCCAGGCTCTGAGCTGTCAGCACAGAGCCTGATGTGGGGCTCGAACTCACAAACCGTGAGATCGTGACCTGGGCCAAAGTCGGACGCCTAACCGACTGAGCCACCCAGGCGCCCCTCATCCTCCGGATTCTTGAGCCTGGAAACTAATGCACACAGCCTGTTGTGAGTCCACTCACACTTTTTCATCCTGTTCGCGCAAACATAAGCATGCACAAGTGTACATGTATATGCACAAACACATAGTTTTAATCATACTATTTGTTGTAAAACTGGTGGGATCATACCTTGTGCATTATATTGTAGCTCATGGACATCCTTCAAGTCGATCAGTATGGATCCATCTCATTCTTTTTTCACAGCTACATGATATTCCCTAGTGTGTGCGTTAATCGGGGTTCTCCAGAGAAACAGACCCAGTAGGATGTGTGTGTGTGTATGTGTGTGTGTGTGTCAAGACATTTTATTATAAGGAATTGACTCAAACACTTATGGATGCTGACATGTCCCAGGGTCTGCATTTGGCAAGCTGGAGACCCAGGAGAGCCAATAGTGTGGTTCTGGTCTATGTCCTGAGGCCTGAGCTCCAGGAGAGCTCCAGGTTCCAGTCTGAGTGGTGAGTGGTGGCAGGCTTGAGACACAGGAAGAGCCAATGTTTCAGGATGGCTCAAAGACGGGAAAGAATCTATGTCCCAGCTCAAAGCCAGTCAGGCAGGAAGAGTTCCCTCTTCCTCAGCCTTTTTCTTCTATTCAGGCCTTCAACAATTGGATGAGGTTCATCCACATTAGGAAGGGCAGTCTGCTTTAGTCAGTTTATTGACTTTAATGTTCATCTCATTCAGAAACATCCTCACAGACATACCCAGAATATTTGAGCAAATATCTGAGGACTGTATGACCCAATCAAGTTGGCAGAAAATTGACCATCACAGCATGGATATACGACTACAATTCATTTAACTGTTCACATATTATGAACGTTCCAATTCTTCCTAGGTTTTTCACTACCACAAGTTTAGTGCAGGAAACCATAAACATATGTGTGTGTGTATTAATGTGTGTGTGTGTGTGTGTGTGTGTGTGTGTGTGTATAAAGCAAACTTTTGCTTTACTTCCATAGAAAAATTTCTAAAACTTTAGGATTGCTAAGTCAGGGATACGAACATTACAAAAAACTGAAATAGATATTGACAGATTGTTTCCAAAACTGTTGTAGTAATTCACACATCCATAAGACACTATTTTATATTTAAAGACCTAAATCGTTGTTGTTTGGCATTCTGATGAGTGAAATTAGATTTAATTTTGGGTTTCATTTGCATTTTTTAGGTTGCATTTATAGTGTCTTTTGCCATACTTTTTGCTTTTTGTTTTATGTTTTTAAATTCCTGGGTTTTTTTTCCATTATGATTTCTAAAGTCCTGTCTTTCTTAGGATGATAATTTTCTTCCACTATAAATTTATACAAATATTCTTCCCATTTTAACATTTTTATTCTTTAAATTTAAATTCTGAATTCATCTGGAATTAATTTCTATATATGGTGTGAGGTAAAGATCTAGCCTTTTCACTCCAGATGGAAAGTCAGTTGTGCAAGCACCTTTACTAAAATAAATCCTCCGTATTCTACTAAGTTGGAATAAAACCTTGAACACATATAAAGCCTTAATATTCATTTGGTTCCATCCCCAAACTTTTCTATTTCACTGATCTGTTTGTTTATTCCTGTGTCATTTCAACATGAATTTGAGTATAGTAGCTTTATAGATATCTGATAAGGTGACTTCCTTATCCACTATTTTTTAAAGATTTATTTTTAAACAGTCTCTACACCCAACATGGGGCTCAAACTCACAACCCTGAGATCAAGAGTCGCATGCTCTACCAGCTGAACCAGCCATATACCATCCCCCCAGCCACTATTTGTACTTCTCATAATTTGCTTGAGCAATCTTTGTCTATTATTCTTCCGTATAACTTGTAAAATATTTTTTTTTAACAATTATTTATTTTTGAGAGACAGAGAGGCAGAGCATGAACAGGGGAGGGGCAGAGAGAGAGGAAGACACAGAATCCGAAGCAGGCTCCAGGCTCTGAGTTGTCAGCACAGAGCCTGACGCGGGGCTCGAACCCACGAACTGTGAGATCATGACCTGAGCTGAAGTCGACACTTTAACCGACTGAGCCACCCAGGCGCCCCGTAAAATATTTTTTTATCCTGTTCACATAAAAAGGACGCTAATTAGAATTTCAATAATACTCATCATTAAGAGATTATTTACATTTTCATATCATATGAATACATTTTGTCTTCCCTCTCTATGTTGTTTTACATTCTTTAGTATGATTTTATAGATTTCTTCATGTAGTTTCTATATCTTTCTAATTAAATGTATTACTAAACTAATTCCATATGAAAATGGTTACTGTCAACATGTAAAAGGTATTGATTATTTTTTATCTAGGCTTTTGCCGATTATTTTAAATTCGTTTTGGCAATTTTATTTATTTATTTATTCCTTCCTTCATTCATTCATTTATTTATTTTAACGTTTATTTATTATTGAGAGACAGAACATGAGCAGGGAAGGGACAGAGAGAGGGGGAGACACAGAATCTGAAGCAGGCTCCAGGCTCTGAGCTGTCAACACAGAGCCCGACACCGGGCTAAAACTCACAAACCTCCAGATCATGACTTGAACTGAAGTTGGACGCTTAACTGACTGTGCCACCCAGGCGCCCCTCATTTTGGCAATTTTAAAGTCTCTTGAGATTTCTGGGTATAGGAACTAACCAACTACAATGCTATATGGTTGTTGCATAAGTAGTTTCACTTTCTTAATCATAGATTTTTTTTCATGCTTTAATATTTTACCATAGGACTCTATTACTTTTTAGTCAGAAATGAAAAGTATTTCACAAGAAAGCTAGTTTTAAAGTTGATTCATGCTTAAAAAAAAATCATTTGCTTTTTCAGAAAAAAAAAAAATGACTCCAAGGGTTAACACAAGAGTTGAACTTCCAAATAAATAGGATCTCTGGCACCAACAGGTGCCATTATTGAGTTAACGTACTGATTCTGCTTATATTATGTAGAGTCAGTGTTCTGGATTTCAGGAATGGTGCTTTTGGTCAAATAAAAATGAAGTAGATAAAAGGAACAGAACAAAGGGAAACAGACGATACAAATTCATGAAATCTAGGTCATATGAAATAGATGTAATGATCACACCTACAGGAGAACACCCTAAGTTTATATTGCCATTCGTTGCCTGATTCTTCATGATTAATAGCGTGTCAGAATAGTATGACAGTAGGCATGGGGTTAGAAGTCCAGTCTGTTACTATCAAGTAGAGTCAAGTCAGCAGGTTTACTGGAGGAATGAAAAGGAGATTCAGACTTATTTTATCTCTGCATAAATGACTGAGCAGTTGGGATAAACAAGCCATTTCCCACCCCACCCCCCATTATCTAAAATCACTGGTCGCCATCATGATCATCATGCTTTATCACACTGTTATTAAAGAAGGAAAGAAGTATTCAGTTTATATTTGAGAATATTATGAAGAAAAGCCTTTGTAGCTTTGAATTGAATGGGTTTACTTTAAATATATAGTCTCGGGGCACCTGGGTGGCTCGGTGGGTTGGGCATCCACCTCTTGTTTTCGGCTCAGGTCATGATCCCAGGGTCGTGGGATTGAGCCCCACGTTGGGTTCTGCACTGACCATGGAGCTTGCTTGAGATTCTCTCTCTCTCCCTCCCTCTGCCCCTCTTCCCCACTCACGTGGGCTCTCTAGCTTAAAATAAAATATATACATATTTATGTTATTTAAGTAATTCTGGGGAAACCAGACATACAAAACAAAAAATGCTAACAAAAGAATAACTCCAGCTCACCTATAAGCAAATGTTGGCTATTATTTTTTTTTATTTTATTTATTTATTTATTTATTTTTAACGTTTTTAATTTATTTTTGAGACAGGGAGAGACAGAGCATGAACAGGGGAGGGTCAGAGAGAGGGAGACACAGAATCGGAAACAGGCTCCAGGCTCTGAGCGGTCAGCACAGAGCCCGACGCGGGGCTCGAACTCACGGACCGTGAGATCATGACCTGAGCTGAAGTCGGCCGCTTAACCGACTGAGCCACCCAGGCACCCCTTTTTTTTTATTTTTAAAGTATAATTGACATGCAATGCTATATTAGTATCAGGTGTACAACATAGAGATTTGGCAATTCTGTATATCACTCAGTGCTCATCACAATAAGTATAGTATCTATTACCAGTGTAACTTTATTACAATATTATTAACTATATTTCCTTTGCTGTGCTTTTCATCTCCATGACTTACTTATTTTATAACTGAAATTTTCATCTCTTAATCCCTTTCATCCATTTTGCCCATCCCCCCACTTGCCTCCCCTCTGGTAACCACCAATTTGTTCTCTGTAGTTGAGAGTCTGTTTTGTTGTTTGTTTATTCATGTGTTTTGTTTTTTTAGATTCCAGCCACACAGAAAAAGACAGTGGCTACTCTTTTTATGAACTGAAAGACATCTGAGACAGTAATTCCTAATATACAGAATCATATCTCCGTCACCTTCGCCCTACTCAATTCCCTGAGAATAGATAGTCACAACTTTCAAAATGCCTTCTACCACAATGAGTTCGTGGTTTGAATATTACAGATCTTCAGTGGTAGATTTATAACAGTCTGATGTTATTCAGTATTATGACTGATTGTGACAAGCCCCTCAAGAAGACATCCACACACTAATAACCAGAAATATTAGTTTGGCCTTCATATCTATCCATGAGGCAAGGACTATCACAACCATCGGCTGAAACAGATAACAGATATACCACAGGATCATCAGGCCACAGCTCCCACTTGGGTCTTGGTCCTGCTTGCACTTGGGAATTCCTGGATACATGAATCATTATGAATTCTACCAGGATAGTTCCTAAGTATCGTCAGGACAACAGTCTATACCTTTGGCAACCAAAGTTGGGACAATTATGGGACAACTATTTTTATGGTATTGACATCTTTCTCGGCTGTGACATAGTTTTTGCCACCTGCACATTCTATTTTCATTGCTGCCATCCACTACGTGACACTTCTGTGAGTTGAAATTCCAATGGTCTTCATTCCCCAAGCATCCTACACTAACTTGGCATCCTGGGCCGAGCAACTCCAAACATCCTTGAGACCCTTCACAAGAGCTGCAATTAATTTTAAGAACTTTTTTGCATCTTAACATCTCTTGTGACTATTTAAAAGCTGGTAATTGCCCAGAAAGTCAAGTGTAACCTAGCAGAAAAATCTATAAGCAAGGCCACCATAATCTCACACACAGGAAACTGAGACATAGAGATATCCAAGGAGAGATCATACAAGATTTCACAGGGTGGCACCATCTTGGCAGAATCCCAAAGTCTGGAGTCTGCTCCTCGTATTTACAGATCTAAGCAAATTAATTTGTCAGTCTGCTCTGTGCTGATCAGGGTCTCAGGGACAGACTACAATACAACTAAGCAGACTTATAAGAAGCTGGTGTATAAATTGAATTCAAATAACTTCATTGCTAAAGGATTACCCATAAACTAGAGTGACCACATAATTTATTGTCTAAACTGTGACACTTTTAAGATCGAAAAGGAGAACTATTCAACAATTAGGCTGGGACAAGAGGGTATAAACTGTGGCTGTTCAGGACAAAACAGGACATATGGTCACTTTATCCATAACTCAAACACTCATCTCCGTGGTCCAGTGCATCTCCTACTTTGTGTCAAGGTCTCTGGGAAACCAAAATAATAACTTAAAAGTTGTGTGATCAGCATGAACTTAGAGCCAAGGGGGTTAGATAGTTCCAGCCACGGATAAATCTATTGTAGTGAGGCAGGCAGACATGCATAGTGCATCAGAATCTATTTGTTGGTTATAATATAAATATATTTTACTTTTTTCATGTTTATTTATTTTTGAGAGAGAGAGAGAGAGGGAGAGTGCAAGCAGGGGAGGGACAGAGAGAGAGGGAGACAGAATCCAAAGAGGCTCTTATTTGTCAGCGTGGCATGAACCCATGAACCATGAGATTGTGACCTGAGCTGAAGTCAAATGCTCAATGGACTGAGCCACCCAGGCACCCCAATTTGTTGACTGTAATATAAACTTGTCCCTCCAGTCCAGAGTGTCTCTCCCTTTGGACATCTCTCTTTCACTCTCTCTCTCTCTCTCTCTCTCTTTTTAATGCCTCCTGTCTAGGTCCACTTTCCCCCATCTATTCAGATAGGATACAATGTAGTTGGTTAGAATTCAACTTTCTGAGTTGCAAAAAACACTCCAGTCTTGCCCCCCATGAAGAGATGCCCCAGTCATCTGGACTTGAGTGTTTTTCCAAATCTTCCCAGCCACGTCCACATCAACCATATCTTAATTAATGTCAACAGGTGTTTAATCTCATTAATTATTAGAAATAAAATTACCTTCTGAGAATGAGAGCAGGGAGAAGCAAATCCAAAACAATATTTCTCTGCACTGATTTGTACAAGATTATATTAAAGCCATATGTAATTTATAGCTAAAATAAAAGGTATTAAATGAGATCAAAGGGTTTGTTATGGCAATGCAAGCTACAGTAATTACCAACAAATTTAGTACAAGCCTGGTTGATGATAAGTAAAGAAGATGTATGACAAATGGTTAAACAACTGAACCTATAATTGGAAGAAGGAAAGCTTGGCATCTGTAAGATGTAGATGGGAACAGCAGGCTTAATCAGAACTTAGCTTAGATACCAACAGCGAGCAACCTGTAAGCATGTGCTTATAAATGCATTAGCCAAGTAGTCAAGGCCAAATCAAATGCTTTTTAGAAAATAACACATGGAAGACATTTGGGGAGAGCATCATAATAACAGAGGAACAAATCTTGTCCAAGAAACATGGGGAATATTAAGAATGCAAGGGGCGCCTGGGTGGCTCAGTCGGTTGAGTGTCCGACTTCAGTTCAGGTCATGATCTCATGGTTTGTGAGTTTGAGCCCTGTGTTGAGATCTGTGCTGACAGCTCAGAGCCTGGAGCCTGGTTCAGGTTCTGTGTCTCCCTCTCTCTCTGCCCCTCCCCCACTCATGCTCTGTCTCTCAGAAATAAATCAAAATGAAAAAAAAAGAATGCAATGGGATGTGCTGCTTAGTAGAAAATTTTGCAAATGCATTCAGATGCAAGAAAATTAGAAATTGTTTTCTTGGTCAGAGACACTGAAGCTCACAAAGAAAGTAGAATGACTGATGTCAGTAATCAGAGAGTTTGGACATACACTGACTGTGCTTTATCCAAATAAATCATCTTTTGAAGCCCGTTTGGGAAGGCAGTGTTTCTATGCCACTGAATCCTGAGTCTAAAATGAATACCAATGAGTGTTTGCAACCATAAAGACTGCAAGGGGGATTAAACAGGACTGTAAGGGCAACAGGTAAAACTCCAGAGCCAGGGAGAAGTAAACTCAAATCAATGAATGATCAAATTTTACACATATGATGAGAAATAAGAAGTGAAATTGACAAAGAGGGCTTTGGAAGAATCTAAACATTCATACTCCTACTCTGAAACCACTGACACTAAGAGATGATGAAGCAAAAGCCTTCATCCGTGCCTGCATTTCTTGATCTTTGTCCCCTTTTTGTCTTATAATCCGTCCATTCAGAAGAGATGGCTCAGTGCCTTTCCCTCCTTTTGTTCTGGAGCAGTGAAACTCCTAGCCTGGCCTTCATGCAGCACAAGAAGCATTTTCTCAACCTCGTGGAAGAAAATACAATCATCCTAGCCTGTTGTAATAAAAAATAGGATTGAGTTATGATGCAGTAATAAGCAATCCTCGAGTTTCAGTAGATTAACCCATGAAGTTTATTTCTTCAACACATAAAGTCTGTTGTAGGTCAGGTGACCCACCAGTGCAACTGTCTTTCATGAGATGACCCAGCAATGCAAGGTGCTTCAATCTTCCAGCTGTGCCATTTCCATGTACCACTCCAGGCTCATCATTGAAAGGGAAGGTTGAACAGAGGTATTTCACTGCAGTCCAGAAGAGACAACTTATTACTTCTTTTTTCCTCCAAGTTTCCATTTACATTCCAGTTAGTTAAGGGGTGCCTTGGTGGCCCCGTCAGTTTAAGCATCTGACTCTTGATTTCAGCTCAGGTCATGATATCCCAGTCATGGGATCAAGCCCCTAGTCAAGCTCTGCGCTGGGCATGGAGCCTGCTCAAGATTATCTCTCTCTTCCTCTACACTCACACTTTCTCTATCTCTAAAATAATAAAAATTAAGGGGGCACCTGGGTGGCTCAGTCAGTTAAGTGTCTGACTCTTGATTTTGGCTCAGGTAGTAATCTCAAGGTTCGTGAGTTCAAGCCCCACATAAGGCTGCGTGCTGACAGTGTGGATTCTGCTTGGGATTTTTTCTCTCTCCCTCTCTCTCTCTCTCTCTCTCTCTCTGTCTCTGCCCTTCTCCCCCTCTGAAAGTAAACAGACTTAAGGTTAAAGTAATAAATTCCAGTTAGTTAACATACAGTGTAATGTTAGTTTCAGGTGTATAATATAGTGATTCCACACTTACATATGGCATCTGGTGCTCATCACAGCAAGGGCATTCCTTAATCCCCATCACCTATTTAACCCCTCTTCTCACCCACCTCCCCTCTGATAACCATCAGTTTGTTCTCTGTAGTTAAGTGTCTGTTTCTTGGGTTTCCTCTTTTTTTCTTCCCCCTATATTTGTTGTGTTTCTTAAATTCCACACATGAGTGAAACCATATGGTATTTTTCTTTCTCTGACTTACTTTCTGTAGCATAATACTCTTTAGCTCCATTCATGTTGTTGCAAATGGCAAGATTTCATTCTTTTTTATAGCTGAGTAATATTCCATTGTATATATATGTATACATATGTATATATTCCATTGTATGTATTGTGGTATCATACAGAATAGTTTCACTGCCCTAAAAAAATTCTGTGTTCTATTTATCTACCTCACTACCTCACCTCCCCCCAGCCCACCCCAACCTCTCCTGTCCCCAGGCAACCCGCTGATCTTTTTACTGTCTCCATACTAATATTCCATTGTATATATATGTATACATATGTATATATTCCATTGTATGTATATGTGTGTATAGTTTTGTGTCCATGGATATTTGGACTCTTTCCATAATTTGGCTGTTGTTGACAGTGCTTTCATAAACATTGGGGTACATGTGCTTCTTCGAATCAGTATTTTTGTATCTTTTGAATAAATACCTAGTAGTGCATTTACTAGGCCATAGGATAGTTCTATTTTTAACTTTTTGAGGAATCTCCTTACTGTTTTCCAGTGTGGCCGCACCAGTTTGCATTCCCACCAGCAGTGTAAGAGGGTTCCCCTTTCTCTGCATCCTTGCCAACACCTGTTGTTTCTTGTGTTGTTAATTTTAGCCATTCTGACAGGTGCGAGGTCATCTCTCATTATGGTTTTGATTTATATGTCCCTGATGATGAGTGATGTCGAGCATCTTTTTCATGTGTCTGTTGGCCATCTGGATGTCTTTTTTGGAAAATTGTCTATTCATGTCTTCTGCCCATTTTTTAACTGGATTATTTGTTTTTTGGGTGTTGAGTTTTATTTAGTTTTAATATATCAAAGATTTTATTCATCTTGGGTTCCTTCTGTTTAGATAAAGTGACCTTTGTAGGATTTGATGAGAGATAAAGCATACTTGTGTATATTTCTCTGTATCTTTTGCTTTATCCAGGTTTACTTTTGAATGTAACAGGGAATTATTTTTCTCTTTCTTGCAACCCAGTGTTTGGATATCAGCATAGTGTTAACTGCATTTATTTTCTTTCTTTTTAACATGTGTGGCTTCATTCTCTTTAGGTTTGGCCTTTCAGTCTTTTTCCTACATCTGACTATTCCAAGGTAAATGCTGGAGTGTATATGCATATTTGATAGAGGAGTATTACAATTTCAGGCTGACTTTCATCTCTATGTCTCCTATAAGAATTTATGAGTTCTATCAAGTAACAATAGTACTCTACTTTGTTTTGTCTTTTAGCTTGCAATGCCTGCCCTTAACTGTCCTTTGTTTTCCAATCATACATCAGATCCTACTATACTAATCTTTTTTTTTTTACATCTGAGTTAGCATATCGGGCAACAATGATTTCAGGAGTAGATTCCTTAATGCCCCTTACCCATTTAGCCCATCCCCCCTCCCACAACCCCTCTAGTAACCCTGTTTGTTCTCCATATTTAAGAGTCTCTTATGTTTTGTCTCCTTCCCTGTTTTTATATTATTTTTGCTTCCCTTCCCTATGTTGTCTGTTTGGTATCTTAAATTCCTCATATGAGTGAAGTCATATGGTATTTGTATTTCTCTAGCTCACAAATTTCGCTTAGCATAATACCGTCTAGTTCCATCCACATAGTTGCAAATGCAAGATTTCATTCTTTTTGATTGCCAAGTAATACTCCATTATATATATATATATATATACCACATCTTCTTTATCCATGCATCCATTGATGGACACGTGAGCTCTTTCCATAATTTGGCTTTTGTCAATAGCGCTGCTATAAACATTGGGGTGCATGTGCCCCTTTGGAACGGCACACCTGTATCCCTTGGATAAATACCTAGCAGTGCAATTGCTGGGTCATAAGGTAGTTCTATTTTTAATTTTTTGGGGAACCTCCATACTGTTTTCCAGAATGGCTGCACCAGTTTGCATTCCCAATGCACATACACCAGCAGTGCAAAAGAGATCCTCTTTCTCTGCATCCTCCCCAACATCTGTTCTTGCCTGGGTTGTTCATGTTAGCCATTCTGACAGGTGGGAGGTGGTATCTTGATGTGGTCTTGATTTGTATTTCCCTGATGATGAGTGATGTTGAGCATTTTTTCATATGTTGGTTGGCCATCTGAAAGTCTTCTTTGGAGAAGTGTCTATTCATGTCTTTTGCCCATTTCTTCACTGGATTATTTGTTTTTTGGGTGTTGCATTTGATAAGTTCTTTATAGATTTTGGATACTAACTCTTTATCTGATATGTCCTTTGCAATATCTTCTCTCATTCTGTCTGGTGCCTTTTAGTTTTACTGATTGTTTCCTTTGCTGTGAAGAAGATTTTTATTTTGATGAGGTCCCAATAGTTTATTTTTGCTTTGGTTTCCCTTGCCTCCAGAGACGTGTTCAGTAAGAAGTTGTTGCAGCCAAGGTCAAAGAGGTATTTGCCTGCTTTCTCCTCGAGGATTTTGATGGCTTCCTGTCTTACATTTAGGTCTTTCATCCATTTTTAGTTTATTTTTGGGTATGGTATAAGAGAGTGGCCCAGGTTCATTTTTCTGCATGTTGCTGTCCAGTTTTCCCAGCACCACTTTATTTACTGGTTATGGGTTTGAAGAGACTGTCTTTATTCCGTTGGAATAAAGTGTGTGTGTCCATTTCTGGGTTCTGTATTCTATTCCATTGATCTGAGTGTCTGTTTTTGTGCCAGTACCATACTGTCTTGATGATTACAGCTTTGTAATACATCTTGAAGTCTGGGATTGTGATGCCCCCAGCTTTGGCTTTCTTTTTCAGGATTGCTTTGGCTATTTGGGGTCTTTTCTGGTTCCATAAAAATTTTAGGATTGTTTTTTCTAGCTATGTGAAGAATGCCGGTGTTATTTTGATAGGGATTGCATTGAATATCTAAATGCTTTGGGTAGTATTGACATTTTAACAATATTTGTTCTTCTAATCCAAGAGCATGGAATATTTTTCTTTTTTTGTGTGTCTTTAATTTCTTTCATAAGCTGTCTATAGTTTTCAGTGTATAGATTTTTTACCTCTTTGGTTGGATTTATTCCTAGGTATTTTATGGGTTTTGGTGCAATTGTAAATGGGATCAATTCCTTGATTTATCTTTCTGTTGCTTCATTGTTGGTGTATAGGAATGCAACCGATTTCTGTGCATTGATTTTATATCCTGCGACTTTGCTGAATTCATGGATCAGTTCTGGCAGTTTTTTGGTGGAATCTTTTGAGTTTTCCACAGAGTATCACGTCATCTGCAAAGAGTGAAAGTTTGACTTCCTTCTGGCCAATTTGGATGCCTTTTATTCCTTTGTGTTGTCTGATTGCTGAGGCTAAGACTTCCAATACTATGTTGAATAACAATGGTGAGAGTGGACATCCCTGTCTTGTTCCTGACCTTAGGGGAAGCTCTCAGTTTTTCCCCATGGAGGATGATATTAGCATTGGGTCTTTCATATAAGGCTTTAATGATCTCGAGGTATGATCCTTCTATCCCTGCTTTCTTTCCCTACTTTCTTGTGGGTTTTTACCAAGAAAGGAAGCTGTATTTTGTCAAATGGCTTTCTCTGCATCTATTGAGAGGATCATGTGGTTCTTGTACTTTCTTTTATTTATGTGATGAATCACATTTATTGTTTTCCAGATATTGAACCAGCCCTGCATCCCAAGTATAAATCCCACTTGGTCATGGTGAATAATATTTTTAATGTATTGTTGGATCCAGTTGGCTAATATCTTGTTGAGGATTTTTGCAACCATGTTCATCAGGGAAATTGATCTATAATTCCCATTTTAGTGGGGTCTGTGTCTGGTTTTGGAATCAAGGTAATGCTGGCTTCATAGAAAGAGTTTGGAAGTTTTCCTTCCATTTCTAGTTTTTGGAGCAGCTTCAAGAAAATAGGTGTTAACTCTTCCTTACACGTTTGGTAGAATTCCCCTGGAAAGCCGTCCGGCCCTGGTCTCTTGTTTTTTGGGAGATTTTTGATTACTAATTCGATTTCTTTACTGGTTATGGGTCAAATTTCCTATGTCTTCATTTTTCAGTTTTGGTAGTTTATATGTTTCTAGGAATTTGTCCATTTCTTCCAGATTGCCCATTTTATTGACATATAATTGCTCATAATATTCTCTTATTATTGTTTGTATTTCTGCTGTGTTGGTGGTGATCTCTCCTCTTTCATTTTTGATTTTATTTATTTGGGTCCTTTCCTTTTTGTTTCTGATTAAACTGGCTAGGGGGTTATCAATTTTGTTAATTCTTTCAAAGAACCAGCTTCTGGTTTCATTGATCTGTTCTACTGTTTTTTGTTTTGTTTTGTTTTGATAGCATTGACTTCTGCTTTAATCTCTATTATTTCCTGTCTTCTGCTGGTTTGGGGTTTTATTTGCTGTTCTTTTCCCAGCTTTCTGGGGGGGAGGTTAGGTTGTATATCTGAGCCCTTTCTTCCTTCTTTTGGAAGGCCTGGATTGCTATATACTTTCATCTTATGACCACCTTTGCTGTGTCCCAGAGGTTTGGGGCTGTGTTGTTATCATTTTCATTGGCTTCCATGTACTTTTTAATTTATTCTTTAACTTCTGGGTTAGCCCATTCATTCTTTAGTAGGATGTGCTTTAGTCTCCAAGTATTTGTTATCTTTCCACGTTTTTTCTTATGGTTGATTTCGAGTTTCATAGTGTTGTGGTCTAACAATATGCACATTATGATTTTGATCTTTTTGTACCTGTTGAGGGCTGATTTGTGTCCCAGTATGTGATCTATTCTGGGGAATGTTCCTTGTGCACTGGAAAAGAATGTGTATTCCGCTGCTTTAGGATGAAATGTTCTGAATATAACTGTTAAGTCCATCTGGTCCAGTGTGTCATTCAAAGCCATTGTTTCCTTATTGATTTTTTAATTAGATGATCTGTCCATTGCTGTGAGTGTGGTGTTGAAATCCCCTACTATTATAGTCTTATTATCAATGAGTTTATTTATGTTTGTGCTAAATTCATTTATGTATTTGGGCGTTTTCAACTCTGGAGCATAAATGTTTATAATTGTTAGGTCTTCTTGGTGGGTAGACTCCTTAATTATGATATAATGCCCTTCTTCATCTCTTGTTACAGTCTTTATTTTAAAGTCTAGATTGTCTGATAGAAGTATGGCTACTCTGGCTTTCTTTTGGTGACCATTAGCATGATAGATGGTTCTCCATCCCCTTACTTTCAATCTGAAGGTATCTTTAGGTCTAAAATGGGTCTCTTGTAAACAGCGTATGGATGGATCTTTTTTATCCATTCTGTTACCCTATGTCTTTTGATTGGAGCATTTAGTCCATTGATGTTTAGAGTGAGGACTGAGAGATATGAATTTATTGCCATTATGTTGCCTGCAGAGTCGGAGTTTCTGGTGGTGCTCTCTGGTGCTTTCTAGTCTGTTGCTTTTGGTCTTTTTTTTTTTTTTTTTTGTCTTTTCTTCCCTCAGAGAGTCCCCCTTAAAATTTCTTGCAGGCCTGGTTTAGTGATCTCAAACTCCTTTAATCTTTGTCTGAGAAAATTTTTATCTCTTCTTCTATTTTGAATGTCAGCCTTGCCCGATAAAGAATTCTTGGCTGCATATTTTTCCAATTCAGCATCTTGAATATATCCTGCCACTGCTTTCTGGCCTGCAACTTTCTGTGGATAGGTGTGCTGCTAACCTGATCTGTCAACCCTTGTAGGTTAAGGACTTTTTTTCCCTTGCTTCTTTCATGATTCTTTCCTTGCTTGACTATTTTGTGCATTTGACTATGATATGCCTTGTTGATGGTCGGTTTTTGTTGAATCTAATCAGAGTCATCTGTGCTTCCTCGATTTTGATGTCTGTGTTTTTCCCCACGTTAGGAAAGTTTTCTGCTATGATTTGCTCACATAAACCTTCTACCCCTTTTTTCTCTCTCTTCATCTCCTGGGACTCTTGTGATTCTGATGTTATTCCTTTTTAATGAGTCACTGATTTCTCTAATTCTTAAATCATGCTCTTTTGCTTTAGTCTCCCTTTTTTATGCGTCATTGTTCCCCATAAGTTTGTCCTCTGTATTGTTGATTTGCTGCTCTGCTTTATCCAGCCTTTCCCCCGTGCCATCCATTCGAGATTGCAGCTTAGCTATAGCATTTTTTTCATCCTGACTAGTTTTTACTTCATTTATCTCTGCAGAAAGGGATTCTAATCTATTTTCAACCCCAGCTTGTATTCTTATTACCGTGATTCTAAATTCTGGTTCAGACATCTTACTTATATCTGTGTAGATTAAGTCCCTGGCTTTCTTTTCTTCCTGTTCTTTCTTTTAGGGTGAATTACTTCATTTCATCATTTTGAAAGAAGAAAAGGAATTAATAGAGAAAAAAAATTTTAATTTAAAACAACATAAAAAATCAAATAAAGGATGCTAGATTCTAGGTGTATTGTTGAATGGAGCTTGATAGATTAGAGAAAAAAGGGAAAGATACGAAAAGAAAAAAAGAAAAAGTTTCAACATTTGAAAAAATGAATACAATAAAACAATGAAATGATGGAAGTAAAATAGAACTTAAAAAATTTACAAAAAATTAAAAAATATAGTAGTAAAAATGAAAGAAAAATATTTTTAATAAAAATAGAAAATAAAAACTTTTTTCTTTCTATATTCAGGAAAAGAAAAAGAAAAAATTGAATAGATGGACCAGTAAACAGACTGAAATACGATTGAAATTACATTGGTTTCCCCTAGAAGTCAAACTATGAAGCACTTTATAGTACATAAACTAAGCAGGTGGAGAGACTTCTGATGTTTGTCAAGAGCGCAGTTGACCCAGTTGGGCGGGGTTTAGTGTAGTGGCTCTGTTCTCCATTAGATGGCGCTGCTTAGCTTACTGGGGTGGATTGTTGTGGCTCTTGTAGGAGTGTATGCGCATGCGTGAGAGGGATGAAAATGACATCACCCAGCTACCCAGTCTCTAGTATCAGAACTCTGTGCTCTCCCCGACAGGCAATCAAGCACCCCTCCTTTGTCTCAGCTTGCATCCACTCCCGGCTTTTACACTGTCCGTGATCAAGCCATCAGACTGCCAGGCAACACCTCCCTCCTGAGTTTTATCTCAGATGTGGCTGTGTTTCCCAACTCCTCACTTCTGAGGGACTGCGGGTTTGGCCTGTTCTGACCCTCTGGGGGTGCATCTCACCGAGCAATGGCTGGGTGCCAGCCTACCCCCAGGAACGTTCACAGGACTTCCTGCTGCCAATGCCCAGAGACTGCGGCCAGGCACCAGACTGCCTTCGAAAAAGTTCACGCGATCTTGTAGCAGCAGTGTTTTAGGGATTATGGAAAATCACAGTACACATCTGGCACCAGGCTTCCCACTTAATGCCCTTGTTCCAGTACCAACGAATGTGGTTGTTCTCCAGGTTCCGCTGGGGCCTTTGCCTGTGGGGAGGTTGCACAGCCTTTACCAAGTGTCCTCCCGGCAGGGGAACAGCCTCTCCCCATGTGGCTCGAGGACCCCACGGACCTCGCTCTCTGCTCCCAGGGATTTGCCCTTCCCACCAGAGCACCATCAGTTATTGATCTGCGGAGTTTCAGACCCTGTGCTCCCCCTGCTTATAGAGTCTTAATGGAATTTAAACCCTCTCTTTTTTCTTTCCTTTCTTTTTTGTTCAGTCCCTTGTGTACGCTTCCTTTTCTCTCCAGCTGCTTTTGGAGGGCAGGTGCTTTCCTGTATTCTCCCCCATATCCATTCCCTCTCTATAAGCAAAGACAGCTCCTTGCCCTCCACGGCTTCTCTCTCCTCCCGTTCACCTCTCCGCACTACATACCTGCTGAGTTCTATGGTTCAGGTTGTGCAGATAGTCGTGTTAATCCTCAAATCAGTTTTCTACGTGTGCAAGATGGTTTAGTGTTGATCTGGCTGCATTTCAGGGATGAGAGACACAAAAAAAAATTCCGTGCTCTTCTTCCATCTTGTCCCGTCCCCCTGGGTGTTGAGATTTATGAGACAACTTATTACTTCTGCTCATGGTCCATTTGCCAATTGTAAATGCATGGCCTCACTAACTTCAAGGAGCTCAGTAGGATATTGGTGAACACTGGAAATATCGACCAGAGGTTTTTCATGTTTGATCTTTGATATGCTAAGGAAATTTATGAAAATGTCTTCCTCTCCCCAAAGCCTGATTTTCAAGCTTATTGTTTTCCTAGGAATGCAAATACAAATTTAATTTGGGGACCTCTGGGTGGCTCAGTCATTTGAGTGCTCGACTCTTGCTTTCAGTTCAGGTCATGATTGCAGGGTCATGGGATCAAGCCCCACATCCAGATCCACGCTGAACACAGAGCCTGCTTAAGACTCTCTCTCTCTCTCTCTTTCCCTTTGCCCCCCTCCCCTGCTTGCATGTGTGTGCTCTCTAGAATAAAAAAAATTTTTTTTAACTGACCATCCTGAGAAATGATACCTTTCCTGGTGGGTGTATTTACCCTTCCCCTGAAACACTGCGTGTCCGGTGCTCCAAATGGCAGGGAATTTCAAGAGCCTCATTGTAGAATGTGCAACCACATGGAAATGTTTCAAAAATATCCCATTTCATGATATTCAAATATAATATTAGACTTTTGTAATACCTGAGAAATAATGCTCATTTTATGAGCAGGAAAAAAGGTAAAATCAGCTGAGTGTAGTTAAAAAAAATCTCATCATCATTAAAAGGAATTAATCTAACTTTCTCATTGCAAAGTACGAGAAAGCCTTGTATACCGATCATATATAAGTGAACAAAATCCTCTTCCATCTCCTGTTGCAAAAACCTATTCAGTGAGTAACTCTGAATTAGAAATCAAAACAAACATGTAGTATCTAAGTATAGTCTTCTGAATACGGGGCTTTTTGGTTGACTGTATCTAAATATGTGATAGTCTTTGAGGAAGTCAACACAGTTATCTTCTTGTGTTAAACGTATTATTTAGAAACAATCAGGCAGCAAACTTCCAAAAAAATATGCTACAAGTCTTGATACAAGGAGTGTCATCGAACCCATTTGCTGAAGGTTCAAGGAAGCATTTTGAGTGCTGTTAATGTGAAAAGCAGTTTGTACACAGTGAAGCTCAGTAAGAAGCAGTGTTCACAGATTTACCTATAAAACCACACACCTCTCCCTCTCAAATATTTATCCTGCCAAAGTTAATTGGGCCAAAGCAGATAAAACCGTTCAAGCATGGAAACCAGTAATTGTTTGTAATTCGTAAAGAGGATTACGCACATGCAGTAGTTCTAGAGAAACTACCTGTCTGTAAAGGAACACAGTTACAGCAAAGTGTCCTACAAATTCACGCTCTTTAGTATATGCACTGCCAAAGTGAGCTCTTTCGCATGTGCACGGCAAATATGCACTTTTTAATAGTCTCCTTACGTATAGGAATGAGGCAAAGTATCAGGGTCCTGGGGGAAGCGATGATGACAACTCTTGCCTACGTTCATCAGTACAGTACGGAATTTCAGGGGTCACATCTCAGCTGTGAGCTCACACAGCAAGTATCAGATTTAGTTTCTACAGCTCTGTCTGCATGCCCAGTGACTAAATCGGCAAGTCATCTATGCCCTGGTAAAGTTGGAACAAGACAAGTTTCCCAAAGGTATTCGTTGGAACAATTGTGGAAATTGCCCTGCCGCTGCATGTAGACACAAGACTGAGATCCAAGCAATAAGACAAGCTGTGTATACATGACATGAATCCATTCATGAATTTCTTCTAGTACATTTGAACTGGGCATCTGCTCTGTAGCAGGTACTGCTCATGGGCACCCAATGGGATCAAGAGTAAAGGCCCCACCAGCGCAGGCCGTGAAACAACAATGTATGCTTTATACAGTAAGCAAATGAGAGTAAATAAGTTATTGTCCAATCCTAGTTGTTTAGCTGGAAGACCTCTCCAGAATGGTAAGCGTAAAAATGCTGTAAATAAAATAAACAAAGTCGCTTTTCCATTCAGGGTGATGGACAGTGGGGATGTTTGCATGTGGCTGCTGTGATATCACTGCAACACCATGCCAAGAAATTTCTTCACAAATGTACAATGAGGCTTTCAGTAAATAAGCCATGAAAAGACCGCATTTAAGAATAATAGAAAATGCCACCAACTTGAAATGCTTTGGGAGACTTTGCGGATTTAGGAGGAGGCTTTAGGAGAATTTACAAGAGCAGTAAACACTGATGCATTCACTACGCATCTGCAGGGACTTCATTCTTCTGGACAGAAAAATATGCTTCCCACACATTGTGACTCTATTATTTCACCATTAACTCTAGAATTTATACGAGTGCAGGATCATTGCCCAGATCCGGCATACAGCTGGCACCGTTCCAAACCTTGCAAGTAATTCTCAGGCCACTGAGGGGACCTTAACTCTGAAAGCCTGGAAATTATGCTTAATTGGTTTGCTTTTGTCATCAGTGGACAATAGATGATAAAAGGTAACATTTATACCTGTCAGGGACAAGCCACCCGGGAGCAGGCTTCCCTGGAGTCAGCACTTGGAGATGCAGTCCTTCCGAGGGGAGTGATAAACTATTATTTGGTTGAAAGAAAGATATGCCTTCCTCTCGTGGTCAGCCTGCATGCTTTCCAGATTCACATATTCGGTTCCCTAAAGGGAATTAAAAGATGTACCTGTAGGGGCGCCTGGGTGGCTCAGTCGGTTAAGCATCCGACTTCCGCTCAGGTCATGATCTCGCAGTTCATGAGTTCGAGCCCTGCATCAGGATGAGGCTCTGTGCTGACAGCTCAGAGCCTGGAACCTGCTTTGGATTCTGTGTCTCCCTCTATCTCTGCCCTTCCCCTGCTCATTCTCTCTCTCTCTCAAAAATAAATAAACATTAAAAAAATTTTTTTAAATGTACCTATAGGGCCACCTGGGTGGCTCAGTCAGTTGAGCAGCTGACTTCATGATCTTGCAGTTGGTGGGTTCGTGCTCCACATTGGGCTCTGTGCTGACAGCTTGGAACCTGGAGCCTTCTTTGGATTCTGTGTCCCCTCCCCCTGTTCCTCCACCACTCACATTCTGGCTCCTCTGTCTCTCAAAAATAAATAAACATGAAAAAATTTTTAACTTGGTTCCCTAATACATGGCTTCATTTCCCCCCATCATCATCATAGAGTGACCTTCACTGAACTCTGAGTATGGATGGACTTTCTCATCACTTCTTTTTTGCAATATCCATCCCTCGGTGTATGCTTATTTTCTGACAGGGGGATTTAAGTTTTCCACGCAGAGATGTTGCACAGAAATGGGTCTTGTGTCTGTACTGTGTTATGTTCTTTTGAGTTTGGCTATAAACAAATCTCCTAAAAATCAGAACAAAAGGACAGAAGTAGTAAGTCAGATATCCAGTTGTCCCAGAACTCCTGAAAAAGAATCATTCCAAACGGGACTACGATATGGAATCTGTAAAATGATCACTGTTTTCCAATCTTGTTCTTGTTCATTTTGGGGGATTTTAACCCCCTAAATCAAATTAATCTTGTTTACCAGATTAAAGATGTATCTTACGAGCTATTCAAACCTTTTCTTCCTTCTTGCCTTTTCCAGATTCGGGGTACCTGGAGGGCATGCTTGGTTAGCAAGACCTTCATAAATCTGATGACTACTGAAGCTTTAACAAATTACCATACTTTTGATGATAAAGTGGGAGTAGGAGGTGTTTACTATGGCTCCCTGTTGCCATCATGAAGGTGTGTTATTTACAGGTAGTTTTAAGCGTGCATAGGAAGTGAGATGTGACTGATCTGTAGTTAATGAAAGGCTTTAACTCCAAAATTACAGAATTCAATTGATGTTACGGGGTGGAGGGGCACCTGGGTGGCTTAGTTGGTTGAGCATCTGACCTCGGCTCAGTTTGTGATCTCCACGTTCATCAGTTCAAGCCCCGCGTTGGGCTCTATGCTGACAACATGGAGCCTGGAGCCTGCTTCAGATTCTGTGTCATCCTCTCTCTCTGACCCCGCAGTCTCTCTCTCTCAAAAATAAATAACCATTAAAAAAAATGTTATGGAATGGAAATGACAAAAGGAAAAAAAACTGCCTTCCCTTTCACCATTCTGAGACATGTCAAAAGATGGTCATGTCTCCCCTCTCTATTTGCCTCTTCTGGAATAATTTCCACAAACCCTTTCCCTCCCTCTTCTCCCTGACCACCTCTGAAATGTGTTCAGCATACCTAGGAAAAAGCATCTATTTTCCAAGTTCTTGTTCTAATGCATAAAACGTGTTTCATGTTCTGTTCATTTTTCTAAGATTTTGATGATACTCAGTTTAACTTCTTAATAACATATCTTGATGATTTTTCAATGGCTGAGATGATTCTAGTATAGCCAACGCATTTCACAGTCAGGACAGTAACTTTAGCTGAGGTCAAAGGATACATTTTGCATGTCTTGATTAACCTTTAGTTGACCAAGGCAGTGCATATCCTACTTTCTTCCTCAGAATCAAAGATTTCAAGCCTCTTGTGTGTATTTTGAAGTGACTTAATCTGCTTGAGTTTTATTTTTCCTTCGTAACCATGTTCTCAGCTCAGTCTGGGATGTTGGACCTAAGTGATGATTTTTGAGAAAATCGTCAGGCGAACCTCTTGGGTAAGAACAGAGGAAAAGCCAAGGATTTGACTGCTAACTGTACCCAATAACACAAAAGTTGGGTATGGCTGGGGTTCTAATGGATGCCCAACACTCTCATAGTTTTTTTTTTCCTTAATACAATAATAAGGATGGAACACTGATTTCCTAATATCAATGTTGTGCTTGCTGCTGTGCACGCTCACATCTGGCCTCAAAGGAGGGCAGTGTGAGATGGAGGTTGGCATTTAAATGGTTATATTACCTCCCAGCACCAGCCCCTTCATTCTCTGTGGCCACAGCCAGCAACTTGGTATCATCTTTAGGATTCTACTTGACTGAGGTTCTTATTCCTTCCTTCTTCCATCACTGTGTCCCAGAGCAATGGATTTTTCTACTGGGGTATGTTTCGCTGATACAATGGATATAATTTGGGAGTCTTTGATGGAAGGACTTGAAAGAGTCATTAACTTCATTTTGCTTCATTTGTTTGCCAAGGCAAAGAATCCCAAAGAGAATGGCTGTGAAAAATACGAGATCTAAATTGACTGCCTTGAAGCTATGCATTTCAGACATCACAGACTGGGGCTGAGCTGTCTCTGGAGGATAGATGGATATGAAATTTCAACTATTATCTAAGGTTGGTGTTCCCCCAGTCTGTGCTCAGGTCTACCCTATTCTTCTCTCCTCCAGTCTTCTGCCTTTGGGCATTGCATCTTTGCAGTTCAGAATCCTACTTTTTCCTGGGAGTTGAAGGTTTCAGGCCTCTCTTCTGAGTATTTTATTTTATTTTATTTTTAAGTGTATTTGTTTATTCTGAGAAAGAAAGAGCACAAGCAGGGAGGAACAGAGAGAGAGGGGCAGAGAGAGAATCCCAAGCAGGCTCAGCGCAGTCATCTCAGAACCCAGTGCAGGGCTCAAACCCACGAACTGTGAGATCATGACCTGAGCCAAAATCCAGAGTTGGACACTTAACCGACTGAGCCACCCAGGTGCCCCTCTCTTGTGAGTGCTTTAAAATAGTCTTATCTGCTTGGGATTTACTTTTTCTTAGACATTTTTAGCCTGAAGAAGAAGAGCCAAAGTCAAGAAGAAGAGCCCGCGAAAACAAGTAGTATTTTACCATTTGCTTACTTAACTCATGGCATCTTTTTCATTGGGTTCAAATGCTGGTAACACTGCCAGCTGGGTGACCTTCAGCAAGTTACTTAACTTACTGTGCTTATTTATATCATGAGGATAATAATCATACCTGCCTCATAGAGTTTTAATTAGTTGATAGGCTTAAAAGTATTTAAAATGGTTGGGGCACCTGGGTGGCTCAGTCGGTTAAGCGTCCAACTTTGGCTCAGGTCATGATCTCGCGGTCCGTGAGTTCGAGCCCTGCGTCGGGCTCTGTGCTGACAGCTCAGAGCCTGGAGCCTGTTTCAGATTCTGTGTCTCCCTCTCTCTCTGACCCTCCCCGTTCATGCTCTGTCTCTCTCTGTCTCAAAAATAAATAAACGTTAAAAAAAAATTAAAAAAAAGTATTTAAAATGGTAATGGGCAGGGCATCTGGGTGCCTCAATTTGGTAAAGCATCAGACTCTTGGTTTCGGCTCAGGTCACGATCTCACAGTTTGGTGAGTTCAGGCCCCGCGTCAGGGTCTGTGCTGACAGCGTGGAGCCCTCTTGCAATTCTCTCTCTCTCCCTCTATCTCTACCCTTCCCCTGCTCATGCTGTCACTTTCCCTCTCAAAACTAAATAAACTTAAAAATTTTTTAAATAAAAATAAAAACAAAATGGTCATGGGCATATAGTAAACTCTCAGTATGTGTTGTTACTGTCATTATGACTATCACTAATAGGATTATAATTTCTAAAGTTCAAGACAAAAGTAGGTTTTCAGTATACTAGCTTTTTTGACATTAACAAAAGCTATGAACATAGGCTGCCTACCTGTATGAAAAATAAGATATGTACTACCACTTTAATTTGTGTTCTACATTTTTTATAAAAGGAATAAGCCACAAATGGAGGTTTCTAAAGCTAGATCTCAGAAAATGGACACGAGACACTTCTATTTATAAGAAAGGATAATAGATTAAGTAGAAAAAATTATACATAAAAACATTTAGTGTAATTACCAAATGCTTAGGATTGTATGAGATGAGAAAGAAAGTTGGGTAGGTTATTAATGCAGAGTTTCATGTGTGTGTGTGTGTGTGTGTGTGTGTATGTATGTGTGTGTGTTAGACGTTAGCTAAGCATGGACAAGATAAGTATTGCCAGGCACTTTCATACTTGATCTTGTTCCACAACACTGTGAGATTGTTGGTTATGGATTAAAAATCCAAGGCCTACATAGGCTAAGTCTTCAAACACAAATCTTCTTAGTCTAGCATTCATTACTTTAGACTCAAGTCCAGTGCTCTTTAAATTTTTTTTTTTAACGTTTATTTATTTTTGAGACAGAGAGAGACAGAGCATGAACGGGGGAGGGTCACAGAGAGAAGGAGACACAGAATCTGAAACAGGCTCCAGGCTCTGAGCTGTCAGCACAGAGCCCGACGCGGGGCTCGAACCCACGGACCATGAGATCATGACCTGAGCAGAAGTCGGACGCTTAACCGACTGAGCCACCCAGGCGCCCCTGTGCTCTTTAGACTCTACAGCAATTGTACGCATACTAGGCACAAGGGAGACACAGAACAAGATAGATATGGTCCCTGCCTTCTTAAAGCTTCCAATTTAACAAACAAGGCACACTCCAAAAAAGTAATTGGAAGTGTTAAAAAAAAAATAAAAGAACTTTTAGGCAGCTGAAGGCAATGGTGGCCACAAAGCTATCAGTCTCCCACGATATCTTCCCTAAACAAGAGGGGAAATATAAACGTACACAAAAACCAAGTCTTCAGTGTAACTTGAAGACATAGAAGGCCAAAACTTCAAACTAAATGTAGGTTAAAAGAAATAAGTCACCGAATCCCCATGTGGCAGCCACTAAAGCAGGAGAAAAACTGTGGGAAAGACAGAAAAAGGCTAAGGCAGTGGCACTGATTTAACATCAGCCTCGGAAAGATTCAGTCCACCTTAGTCAGAATGCTCTAAGAAAGCAATAGTTCAGAGCATGGATTACAAAGAAAGGGATTCAAAAGTGCTTATGGTTTAAGGGGGGCAGTCTTTGAAACACAGAGCTTCTAGAAGTGAAAAAAAAGTCAATAAAGGAAAGAGAAACTCCCCTTGGCAATTAGGTGGTGAAAAGGAAAAGAACTAAAAGGGGATATGTAGGGTCTTACAGAATAGAAGAGAAACATAAAACCAGAGGACATGTCTCACCCCTACACAAACAAACAAACAAATCTGCTTAAAGTGCTGGACTTTGTTATGGTGGAAGAAAAGATTTCACTAAGCTGGCAGTCTTGTGAAATACTCCAATACCATAAAAAGTGAACAAAGAGAAAATCAACAAATCCACAAAGGGCTGTTTTAAAAAATCAGAAAACAAAATTTCACACACATTTCGTTAAGTTCCCATGAGAAAAATAACCATAGAGCAGAAAAGAACAGTAAGAATTAAATATAATCAAGCATACATTAAGGATGTGAAAAACCACCTTGTAAGAAATGTAAAAACTAGGGGTGCCTGGGCAGCTCAGTTGGTTAAACGTCCGACTTCAGCTCAGGTCAGGATCTCACGATTTGTGGGTTGAAGCCCCGCGTCGGGCTGTGTGCTGACAGCTCAGAGCCTGGAGCCTGCTTTGGATTCTGTGTCTCCCTCTCTCTCTCTCTCTCTCTCTCTGCTCCTCCCCTGCTCATGCTCTGCCTCTCTCTCTCTCTCTCTCTCTCTCTCACAAATAAAAAAGTAAACATAAAAAATTAAAAAAAGAAATTTAAAAACTAAGAAAGGAAATAGTTAAAAAACCAGGAGATAAGAAAAGAGAGTAGAGTTGACTTAATTCAGGAAAGAATTAAAGAAAAGACAAAATTATCTCAGAAATAATCAGGTGTAATACCCAAGCAAGAAGAGATTCAAATGAAATACAATAAGGGGCAGTGAAGAAGACAAGAAAACGACTGAGATGAGGAACAGGAGATAAAGAAGGAAGTAAAACTGATCAGAGAGAAAGTGGGGAAAATGAATGACAGAAAAAGTGAGAATAATTTCATATTATCAGAAGCTACCTACCAGAGTGAGTTAAACCCATCCACAGCCAGATTAGAGCCTTGTGAGAGATTTTGAGCTAGAGGCACCTAGCTTGTTCACGCCAGGATTTCTGTCTCACAGAGACTGTCGGATTAAAAAAAAAAAAAATGTCTGTGGTTTTAAGCCATTTTTTTATGGCTTAAAAACAATCTGTCTTTCTCTCAATGTACTCCTCCTCTCACATTTTATCATAAACACCAAGAAGCACCCAGGTGGCACTAAGTTTGGGGGTAATTTGCTATATAGCAGTAGATAGTACAGATTTTTGTACTTGGATGTCTGGTACTGCCATAACAAATAACTAAAATATGCACGTGGCATTGAAACTGGACAGCACATTTTAAGGAGGGTGCTGGTGAATGTTTAAGATGCCTTGAACACGCTGTAAAATTTTGGACTTTGAGGAAGATGCTGGCGAGGGCTCAAGAGAAAGTGAGGCAGATGTTACTGGCAACGTGAAAAAAGGATATTCTTGTGATTTGGTGTCAGATTGTAGCTGTTGTTTGCAGTTCCGTGGAAAGTAGAAATCGTGCCTAATGATCAGGGTCATCTACCTAAGGCTGTTCCTATGCAAAATATTGAAGGTGCCACCTGGGTGCTTCTTGCTGTTTATAATAAAATGTGAGAGAAGTACATTGAGAGAAAGACGGCTTTTGAAAAGCAGCCAGGACTTAGGATTTGGAAAATCCTCAGCCCCTACAATTGCAAATAATGCTACAATTAGGAAATGGCTTCTGAGCAAAGATCAAATCCAGAGCACAGGAAAACATTGTCTAAAAATGAAGCCAAGGGTATGGCTGTAAAATCCCTTGTTAATACTTAAGAAATATCAAAGGTTCCATTTAGATCCTTAGAGTTATTTCAATCATACATAAGACCCTTTAAAGAGATTAAGGGTATACCTCACAGATCCTTTAAATCAAAGCCTTAAGGGTGCTGTCCCATAGCCCAGTCTGCCATAGCACAAGGTAGGAAAGGATTTATCTCAAACAGATCTGTACGTGTGGCTTTTCTCTAATGGAGTGAATTCCACTGAAATTTACAGAAGACCCATAGAGTTAATGAGAAAACTATATCAGCAAAAACATTGCCAGTTTGGACTATAAGGGACAGAGAGAAAAGAAAATGAAAAGAGGCTCTTAGATTCCTAAAATTCTACTTGAAGCTAGCAGGCTGAGAAAATCACTCAGCTGCACATGCTGACTCGGAGGGTGAACCCAAAAGCTGGCAAATGGAGTCAAGTGCCTAAGCCTAATCAAGAAACATCAAACATTTTGCTGGCTGGATTCCAGAATTCTACAGACCAATATGACTCCTTTGTGTTTCCAATCCCTCCCTTTTAAATAGGAATATGAACAGTGTTTATTCTATGCCTGTCCCACAATTATACATTGGGTGTGTTGGGGGGAAGGCACCTGTCTCTTTTAGATTTACGAATCTATAGAACAAGAGGAACGGCACCCAAGGAGCTACACCTGCACTGGATTTAGGTGATGAGCTTCTCAAACTTGAGCTGACACAGTAAAGGTTTATAAATTTTGAGGACCTTGAGAGGGGGTGAGTGTATTTTGCCTATGAAAGGGAAATGAATCATAGAGGGCCAGAGAGCAGGCCGTGGTAGGCAGCCTCTAAGATGTTCCCAAAGATCCCTGTTTCCTCCTGGTATTCAAGCCCCTGTGTAGGCTAAACTTATAACCAGCTTCTAATGAATAGTATATGACAAAAATAAAGGGATGTCACTTCCAAGATTGACTTACAAAAAGATCGTGGCCTCTGTCTCACTCACTCTCTATCCCTTGTTCTGAGAGAAGACAACTGCCATGCTGTGAACTGCCCTATAATGAGGCTCCCATGGTAAGGAACTGGAACCTCTCACCAACAAGGGGCTGAGGCCTGATAACAACTACCAGAACTCGGAAGTAAATTTTCCCACAGTGGAACCTTGAGGTGACTGTAGTCCTGGCCAGCAACTTGATTGCAGCCTTGTGAGAAACCATGAGACACAGGATCCCAGCTAAGCAACCCTCTGATTCCAGACTTCTAGAAACTGTGCATAATAAGTGTTGGTTGTTTTAAGCTCCTGAGTTATGAAGTTATTTGTTTGTTGAGCAACAGGTAACTAACACACTCATGTATTAAAAGAAAAATATTTTAAAGTTTATTTATTCTTTAAAAAATTTTTTTTAATGTGTATCTTTATTTTTGAGACAGACAGAGACAGAGTATGAGCAGGGGAGAGGCAGAGAGAGAGAGGGAGACACAGAATCAGAAGCAGGCTCCAAGCTGTCAGCACAGAGCCCGACGCGGGGCTTGAACTCGTCAACTGCGAGATCATGACCTGAGCTGAAGTTGGACGCTCAACCAGCTAAACCACCCAGGTGCCCCTGTTTATTTATTCTTGAGAGAGAGAGAGAAAGTATGAGCAGGGGAGGCACGGAGCGAGGGAGAAAGAGAATCCCAAGCAAACTCTGCACTGTCAGTGCAGAGCCTGACGTGGGGCTTGAATTCATGAACAGCAAGATCATGCATGACCTGAGTCGAAACCAAGAATCAGATGCGTAACTGACTGAGCCACCCAGGTGCCTCAAAAGGAAAATACTTTAAAATTTCTCACAAAACACAGCCCAACTATATGCCATGGACATGAGACATACCTATAACTACGTGATTCAGAAAGCCCCAAACTGAAGGAATAAGAAAGGTATACTAAGCAAATGGAAACAAACAGAGAGCAAGTATAGAGATTCTGATATCAGGCAAAGTTTAACTCAAGCCCCAAAACAGCAGATGTGACTGAGGACATTTTTGTGTGTGTGCTAAAAGCCATCATACAAAATGAAGATACAAAGAAATGAACATTTGTGCACTAAATTACACAGAAACCACATTTAGGAAACAAAAACCACCATATATGCAAGAAAACATATGTAGACACACACTGACAGTAAAAGACACTACTATGATACTCTCAGTACAAGACAGATCACACGGAAAAAAAATATAAGGAGACAATAACTGAACAACATAATTAATAAGGTAGATGTTATGAATGTATATAGAACTGCATATCTTGATGTACATTGTGTTCAAGCATCCATGAGACATTGATAAAATTTGATCCTGTCTTAGGTCACAAAGGAAACATCAGTAATTTCCATTTAGTAGAAATATTACAAACAGCATATCTGCTTACAATACAATAAAACTGGAAATTAATAACAAAACAAGCAAGCAACTAAACAAAACAAATTGGCTCTTTCACCTGGAAACGAAAAGGCCTTCTATTAAACAACACCTGGGTGAAGGGGAAACAGACTGAAATTACAGAATCTTGAAGAAAAGAGATACTGAGGGGCGTCTGGGTGACTCAGTTGGTTAAGCATCCGACTTCAGCTCAGGTCATGATCTCGTGGTTCGTGAGTTCGAGCCCCGTGTCGGGCTCTGTGCTGACAGCTCAGGGCCTGGAGCCTGCTTCGGATCCTGTGTCTCCGTCCCTCTCTGCCCCTCCTCCGGTCATGCTCGGTCTCTCTCTCAAAAGTAAATAAACACTAAAAAAAAAAAAAAAAAAAAAAAAAAAAAAAGAAAGAAAGAAAAGAGGTAATGAAAACAGTACACATCAGAATCTATGGGATATATTTAAAGCATCGATCACAGGAAAATTCATAGATTTTTTTTTAAAGTAGGAAAAGAATAAAGTCAGCAACAAAGGAATAAAGTAAAACAAAAGAAAACATAAGAAACTGTAAAGATGAAGGTAGAGGTTACAAACAGGAAACATGACCTTAAAAGCAGAGATTCAGAATAGAAAGCAATAGATGTCATTAATAAACCAAAATCCCATTGTTTAAAGAAAAATAACAAAACGGACACATGACTAGCTAACTTGTTAAGAAACAGAAAGAGATAAGGCACAAATATATAAAATAAGAAATGATACAGGTAGCAACTAGCCATTTAAACAGAAGAAAAAAAGTTTTAAATCCTGAGACTACTTCAGAGACCTCTATAGAAATGACTTCGAAAATCAAGATCAAATGGATAATTTCCTAGAGAAATATACATTACCAAAATTTACTCCATTTGAGTTAGAAAGACCAATTTCCCATTAAAGAAATAGAGAAAATCATTAAGGCACTACCCCGCAAATAAAGAGCAAAGCCTAGATGTTTTTCCCAGGGAGATTCTAGAAAACCCTTGAAGATATGATACTTTTAGTGCTCTCTGTATTGTTCCAGAACACGGAGAATAAAGGAAATGTCCTAACTCCATTCATGATGCAAAACCTAATAAAGACATTAAAAGAATGAAAATCACAGGCCAATATCAGTCAAGAATGCAAATACAAAAAAAAACCCACACAAACAGATAAAATACTAGCAAACAAAATCCAACATCACAGTAAGAAAATAATATACCATGACTGAGTGGGATCTATTCCAGAAATGTGGGTCAATATTAAGGAGCCAATTAGTGTTCTCCACCAGATTAATATATTGACAAAAACAACCCCACCCGGTCATCTCCACAGATGCTGAAAAAGCCATTGACAAAATCTAACAACCATTTATGCTAAAGCCTCTCAGTAAAATAAGAATCTGAGAACCAAAGAATCTTAGTCTCTTAACTAAGGTATACGTCCTTTGGTTCTAAAACCATGCGATGTTTGGGTAGCTCAGCCGGTTTGGTCCAGCTCTTGATCTCGGCTCAGGTCATGATCTCCCGGATCGTGGGATCGAGACCGGAGTCAGGCTCCGAGCTGGCGGCACAGAGCCCACTTGGGATTCTCTCTCTGTCCCTCTTTCTCCACCCTTCCGCTGCTCGTGTGCTTGCTCTCAAAATAAACTTTTAAAAAATTGAAAAAATAGTTTTAAAACCAGTATCTTATTTGATGGCAAAACACCAGAGGCGTCTGCACTCGTAGCAAAGGCAGGCGAACAAGCAAACGAGATCTCAAGAGTTGGAACAATTTTCTGCTCTCTCTGGACCACTTCTGTAATTCAAAATTGCAAACTAGAGTAAAAGTTCTCTCACCGGTGCCTCTCCTACCTGGGACCCAGCTAGACGGCAGTTAGAGTCCACAGGCTGTGCAGTGAATACTGGTAACAGTGGCTCTTAATGCCTTTGCTTGTAGAAGCGCTGAGAGAAGCCATGTTGACTCATTGTGAGAGGAGGGAAAAGAACAAAGAAGGAGGGAGGTAGGAATGGAGGGTTAGGGAGGGAGAAAGGATGAACGAGAGCTAGCAGTGAGAACACCTGGCCATCAGGGGCAGAACATCTGACCAGGACATGGAACGGTGTTGAGCGTAAATGTCAGGTCACTTCACTCCAGTGAGGGCATCCACGGTTAGCTCAGCGAACTGGATTTTCACGCAGTCTAGCAAGGTCCACTTTCCTCTTGAAAGCCTCTCACAGCAATAAACAAGCTGTCTAGGAAAACGAGCGATTCTGATCCCTCTGCCTGGCATTGTTGCCTAAAACAAAGCCCTGCAAATTTGGAAGAGTTGCGGGGCTTGATGACATTTCCCCTCCCTGTCTCCTTCTGCCAATCCTCGGAGGTAGGCCAGTAGCGTTTGAGGTAGGAAGACAATGAAATTCTATCATGGAAGAGATACATCATGGAAGAGAAAATGGCACTGCCTGACAAGCACAGGCTGTGGAGTGGAGGAGGGAAGAATAGGGCTGAGCGAATCACTGAAGCAGGACAAATCGTGAGCATTTCCCTCTTGGCAAGAGGTTAGGTGGATGGATCGAGCAGCGTCTCCCAGCTACCGTGGAGGCGCAACTCTAAGGACTCACTTCTCATCTTAACATCCACTTACCCCCTCCTTCGTATAAATGTCAGTCTTATAACATGTAATTTGTCACATCTATATACTTATGTTTTGGAGCCTCCTTTAGGATTGTCAAAGCCCATGTGCTGCTCATAGTTTTCTGGTTGTATTTCTAAGGAGCCCATTCATGATTATCTATCATGGGCTGGATGAGGGGCAAGAGGACAGTTGAGTGGGGCTTTGCCCCTAGCCCTCTCCTCTTCTCTTCAGTTAGAGCACTGGGGGTTTACTTGTACATTTTGGATTTCGGGCTAACTTTCAGTTGAAGAAACAGCTCCATTTTCTTCTATGCCCACTTGTATACCACATGAGAATTTTGGAATATATATCCTGGAACAGAATTTCTGGGTTATAAGGTTCAGTATGTATGTAATTTGACTGCATATAGCCAGGTCACTCTGGACTCTCTAGACTGCTGATGCAGTGCACACCCCCACCAGCGGTGCAGGAGGTGTGCTATATTCCCACCTCCCTGCCAGTATTCAATATCATTTAACTTTCCAAGGCATAGGTAGTATCTTCTGGTGGTTATAATTGGCGTTGCTCTGATTACCTGTGATTGTGAACTTCTCTATTAATTTGTAAGGCTTTAGGCTTCTTTGTTCTGTATATTGTCTGCTCATATCATTTGCTCATTTAAAAAACTGAGGTTTATTTTCTGGTTGTTTAGCAGGAGATCCTCGTACACTCTGAAGCACTCCTCGGTTTTAGACATTGCCACCCTATTTCTCTACGTGCAAACAATCTGGAGGGTCTCGACTATGATGTGGCTTACTGAAGAGAAATACTTAATTTTGAGGTAATCAGATTCATTAGTTTTTTTAAATATTTATTTATTTTTGAGAGACAGAGAGACAGAGAGAGAGAGAGAGAGAGAGACAGAGAACTCTCACAGGTGCACAAGTGGGGGAGGGGCAGAGAGAGAAGGGGACAGAGGGTCTGAGCCGGGCTCAAACTCATGAACCTGAGATCACGACCTGAGCCAGACTCGGACATTTAACCAACTGAGCCACCCAGGTGCCCCAGATTCATTAGTTTTTTCTTTCATGGTATGTGTTTTGGAGGTTTTGTTTATTCTATCTACCCTCCCACAAGCAACAGAGATATTCTTCCATGTTGCTTCTAATTAACTTGATAGTTTTATTTCGACTCTTACATCATTATCACTCCACAGATTGGTCATAAACTAATGTGCTGAAGAAAGAGAGCATATTCTGTTGAAAAAGTAAGTCAGATCATGTCATTTCCATGTTCAAAACCTGGTAATGGCTCCCCACTTTAGAGTAAGAGCCAAAGTCCAATCAGTGGTTTAAAACCGATGGTCCTTTGTGGGGCGCCTGGGGTGGGTCAGTTGGTTAAGCACCGACTTCGGCTCAGGTCATGATCTTGTGGTTTGTGAGTTCGAGCCCCGTGTCAGGCTCTGTGCTCAAAGCTCGGAGCCTGGAGCCTGCTTCAGATTCTGTCTCCACCTCTCTCTGCCCCTCCCAGGTTCATGCTCTGTCTCTCTCTGTCTCTCAATAATAAATAAACGTTACAAAAAAAAAAATTAAACCAATGGTCCTTTGTGATTGCTATTCCCCTCTTACCTGTCTGAGCGCCCCTCCTATTTCCCTCCCGTACTCATTCTGCTCCGGCCACACTGGCCTCCTCTGTGATCCTCAGCTATGTCAGGTACATGCACACATTAGGCTGTTCTCTACTCCTGGCATGCTCTTCCTGTGTATATTTGCATAGAGAACCTCTTCATCCCCTCCAAGTGTTGGCTCAAAAGTCATTCAGTGTACGTTCCATCCCCACCACTTCTAATCTCTCTTGTGTTGACCTACATTTTTCATATTTCTCCATACCATTCATCTTTTCCTAACATAACATATAATTTACTCATTTATTATTATGTGTGTGGCTTATTATCTATTTCCTGCCACTAAAGTGCGAGCCCCATGGGAACTGGGAGTTTTGTTTTTGTCCCATCTGTGACCCAGGGCCTAGATCACTCCACGTCTGGCCCAGAGAAGCTCTTTGGCCCCATTTGCTGAATGATGGGTCGTGTGACTCCTTCCCAGCAAATGGTGACAGTAGCAGTGGCCTCCATTTCCTCTGTACAGAGGCGGTTGTACTGTCGGCATCTAGCCCTGTGGCCAGTGCTGTGCCCCCACAGAACATGATTTGGGGCATCATCCTTGACGCTGGGGTTTCCAAGCCTCAGCAAGAGTTCCTGAGAGCTTATAATATCCTTTTCCTTAAATTCCTTAATGTAACCAGACTTTGTTAGTGCAGTTTGTTTGGTTGCTTATTTATTTAATTATTTATTTAATTTGAGGGAGAGAGACAGCGGGACAGAGGGAGAGAGAGTCTTAAGCAGACTCCATACTCAGTTTGAAGCCCAACGTGTGGCTCGATCTCACGACCGCTGGGATCATGACCTGAGCTGAAATCAAGAGTCAGATGCTCAACTAACTGAGCCACCCAGGCGCCTCTGTTGGTGTAGTTTATACCATGTATTAAAGGGTACAAATACACACCTGAAATAAATCAGAATGAAAATGTCACTGAATTCAGGTTCCCTCAAGAACTCGTATTTATTTATTTTTAAAGTTATTTATTTGGAGACAGAGAGAGAGAGAGTGTGTGTGTGTGTGTAAGCAGGGGAGGGGCAGAGAGAGAGGGAGAGAGAGAATCCCAAATAAGCTTTGCACTGTCAACACAGAGCCTGATGCAGGTCTCAAACTCATGAACCATGAGATCATGACCTCAGCCGAAACCAAGAGTCAGATGCTTAACCGACTGAGCCACCCAGGCAAGAACAAGAACTCTTATTTAATTCAGTAAACTGAAAATGAAAAATGGTCCAGTCTCCCCCAAAGTAGACAGTGTGGTCACATATCTTGTCAAAGATGGTCACAACATGTCCTCTTATGCTCTTTTGCAAGGTAAATTTTCCACTTCTCCTATCAAAAGATGGAGTCTTTTCCCCTTTCCCTTGAATCAGGACTGACCCTGTGACTTGCTTTGACTAACAGGATGCAATGGAAGTGACACTTTGCCAGTCGCACCTTGCGGCTTCCCTGGTGACTCTGTCAAAATGCTGCAGTGAGGCTATCGCGTAAAGAAGCTGATCTACTCTGCCTGAGGATGAGAACTAAGGTGCCCTGGCCGATAACCAGAACCAACTGCCAGCCATGTGAGTGGGGATCCTTGTCGTCCAGCCAGTGCCCCAGCTGACAGCAGGCATATGAGTGAGCTCAGGTGAAACCAACAGAGGGGCTCCTCTGCAAATTCACAAAACGGTGAGAAATAATATTTTGTTGTTATTTCGAATCGCTACATTTGGGGGTGGTTTGCTATTGAAGGGGATGAGAATATGCCACCCCAAAATATGCTACTTTGGAATAAGGATTATTTTGAACTGAAGGCGATTGGGAATCAACGGATCCAGAGAGAAGCCTTTCAGAACTTATCTACCTAAAAGCAGAGCCCCCCAAAAGAACTTGATTGTCACAATTGCCTCCTCAGGAGCTGGAGACAAGAAGTCAGCACCACACCCAAACAAACCTTGTCACAAGACTATCATATCTTGGGGCACCTGAGTGGCTCAATTGGTTGAACATCCTACTCTTGATTTTGACCCAGGTCATGATCTCACAGTTGTGAGATTGAGCCCTGCGTTGGGCTCCACACAGGTCATGGAGTGTGCTTAAGATTCTCTCTCTCCTTCTTCCTCTGCCCCTTCCCCACTTGCACTCTCTGTTTCTCAAAACAACAACAGCAAAAACAAAACAAAACAAAACAAAAAACAGACTATCATACCTGTGTCCCATCTATTCTCCTAAGGACCCATTTGTCTTTCCCAAAAGTTGTTCCGTTTACCGTAAGTACCTTTCCTACCCCTCTCATCATCTATTAAGATGGCATATAAGCCCCAATTCTAACCACCCCTTTGAGTTACTTGTCACTCAGTTATTCGTCACTGAGTACTCCTGCAGGTATGCAGCATTGCAAATGTAAATGAACTTTTTTCCCTCTTATTAATATATCTTTTGCTAGTTTAATTCACAGGTCTCAGGTACTGAACATAAGAGGGTAGAATGAAAGGCTTTTCCTCCCCTACATTGTGCAGCAATAGAGAAGTGATATAAGCAGAAATACTGCTTATCAGAGCCAAAACCAGTGTATCTTTAGGGTTTTTTTTTTTTTACCAGTAGTTTTGAGACAAAAAGTTGTAAGTTGTTCCTGGTCAGCTGAGTCGTATGGTGATGCTAGGACAGAATCAAATGAAATTCTGCACACATAACAGTGGGAATAGTTTTTGTTTGTTCACTGGGGACAAATTACTTATTTTATTATCTAAATTTTAAATCCTCCCAAGAAGATGTCTGGTTGAGGAAAAAAAATCACAAAAGAAAAACTAACAGAGAGGACGACCTAAAAGAAAAATGGAGGGATTTTTTTTCAACACGGAAGTCAGACAAATAGACCATTTAACTATCGAACAAGACATTTTAAAATAAATCACGAGGAGGTGACACTTGTGCATAGACTTGAAGGCAGTGGGAAAGTTTAGATGCAGGTATCTGGGAGAAGAGGGTACCAGATGGAGGGTTAACTAGTACAAAGGCCCCAATTATTGAGTGCACCTGTTACATCCTTCGTGAGATTGGCTTATGATACTCATTTATGGTGAGAACAGTATAGAATAACACAGTTGAAGATAAGGTAAACTTGAATAAATCCCTTATTTTTAGTATAAAAAGGGATACAATTTCGACTATAGAAAAGCAACTTCTCCCTCACGTCTAATAAACAAATGTTAAATCCTGAGAGAACATCAGTTTAAGTATGTCTGAGTCCAGAATCTGATTCTCATCTATGTTTTTAACTCAAATCACGTCCCTGACCAAGCTGCTCTCTGGGAGTCTAGCCCCCCATCTCTTGTTCTGAGCCCCTGCCTGTAAGTGTGAAAGCAGGTAAAACTGGCAAACACCGTATGCAACCGGAATCTCAAATATCAACTTATTCTGAGGAATCTAGGATTCAAAGTTGTTGCCGCATATCCTGAGTGCTACATTGTCTTTATAATCCAGTAGAATTCTTAATATTGGAGGAGAAAGTTCTGAAAATGACCTAAATGGGTGTCTAGTAGAGAACAAGAAGTCGAGTGTAATTAATATTGTAATGTGCTTAAAAACCGAAATAATGGCTTTTAAAAAGAAATTGCCTTCAGTAATTTCATTGTGTGAAAACATTCGCTACATTGAAAATTTCAAGGGGCGCCTGGGTGGCTCCGTTTGGTGAGCGTCTGACTCTTGCTTTCTGCTCAGGTCATGATCTCACAGTTTGTGAGTTTGAGCCCCTCCTTGGGCTCCATACTGACAGTGCAGAGTCTGCTTGGGATTCTCTCTCTCTCTGTCTCTCACTCGCTCTCTCTGCCCCTCCCCCTCCTGCATGTGCTCTCTCTCTCTCTCTCTCAAAATTAATTAATTAACAAAAAAAGAAAATTTCAAAGATACAGGTAAGCAAAAATAAGCCAAATGCAGTTCTGCTAAGGACAGATATATACTCTCTGTATATTACTCCATTCTTGAGTATAGACTTATAAATGGGCTCAAACTCTATGCACTATTTTGTAACTCATTGCTGTACCTCATTGATAGATCATGAAATTTTATCCTTGTCAATAAATACATGCCTTTATTAATCATTTTTAGTGGCGACACAACAGTCCCTTATTTAGCCAGTACCCTGTTGGTGGACATTAAGTGTGATTCTGTAAATACGGAATGGTTATCATAACATTATTTCCATATTTATGTCCATGACTATCTTTCAAAGATAAATTTCTTGGAAATGGTGTAAGAGGAGAGATATCAGTCACACGCACTCTGGTGCATTGCATCGCACTCTCCATTTTGCCCAACCACCAAAATTCTTTTTAATTTAGAATTAAAATTTCTTTTTAGAATTTAGAATTTATAGAATTCTTTTGAATCACTGCCAACTAAATAGGGAATACGTTGTGTCTAAGTTTTAAAATTTGGAGTTTTGATTATTAGTGTTGGTTAAATAATTTCCCACAGATAGTAACAATAATTTCATAATCTCATCTGATACCCAGGTCCTATTAAGATAGTTCCAAATATCCCGGGACACCTGGGTGTCTCAGTCGGTTAAGCGTCTGACTGTTGGTTTCGACTCAGGTCATGATCTCACGGTTTCATGAGTTCAAGCCCCACATCAGAGCTCCTGCACAGAACCTGCTTGGGATTCTCACTCTCTTTCTCTCTCTGCCCCTTTCCCACTCGTGCTGTCTCTGTCTCTCTCAAAATAAGTAAATAAACTTAAAAAAGATTGTTCCGACTATCCCAATAATGTCTTCTATGGTCATTGTTTTTTTTTGTTTGTTTGTTTTCAAACCAGGGTCCCAGCACAATTCATGCATTGCATTTCACTGTTATGCCTCTTCTCACATTTGTTTTTATGACATTGGTTATTGAAGATTATTGGTTTGCAAACTGGCCCCCAAACCAAAAGGGCAGGGAGAGACTAAAGAAAGAGGCGACCCACTCCAGATTGGTAGGTGGCAAATTTAATAAGCAGGGGAACTTACATATGAGACTTACCAGGGCAGCTACAAGAAGAGTGGGTCCCCGCACCTGCCTGCCGGAATCTTAAAATTTTATATAGAAGCCTTACCAGGGTTTAGTCGGAAATACATTCCAGATGGTCTCAGTAACACCTTACTCTCTCAAGGCTTTGTTCTTGAAGTAACTCTTTGTGTGGGGATGGTGGGTAGAATGTATATTCCAAGGACATGGGAGGGAGTGAGAGCCCCTGATTGTGCAGGTCTAGCTCACAAGTCAACCTGCAGTCACGTCCCCTTGATGACCTCCTCTAACAAAGATTCTAGGCCAGCTGTCCTACAGAATGTCCCACATGCTTCACTTGTCTGATTGTTTCTTCCATGGTGTAATTTAACTCGTCCTCTCCTAGTCTGTGATATAGATAAGACATTTGATCTAGAGGCTTGCTTAAACATTTTTTTAGAGAGAGATAGCACTCAAACAGGGAAAGGGTTAGAAAGGGAGAGAGAGAGAGAATCTGTCATGGGACTTGATCTCAGGACCCTGAGATCATGACCTGAGCCGAAATTAAGAGTCAGCTGCTCAACCGACCGAGCCACCCAGGTGCCCTTAGAGACTTGGCTAATGATGCTGTGTACTTCATATTTTGTGCTATTGAGAAGCTCTTAATTCTGGGTTGTCCCACTATTAGTGGATGCCAGGTTTGATCCCTTGGTTATGGTAGGGGATTATCAGTTTCTCCATCGTGAAAGTACATTTTTCCCCTTTGCAATGTGTAAGTAATCTGTGGGCTAACACATTGATTAGCACCATGCAAATATTCTGTTCCTTAATAACTTTCATCTAATAGCCTTCATATCCACTGATGATCCTTCCTGAATTATATATTACATCGGAGATTGCAAAATGGTGGTCTTATAATTTTTTCATTCCTTTTCCATTTACTAGCCGGCATACTTTTCAAAGAAGCACCTTCCTTTCTCTTTCTTCATATTATTATGCACTCTTGTATTTTTAGTTACTCATTTTGCTAAAATAAATCATTGTTATTTAAATTTTTTTTGATGTTAAAATTGCCCCACCATGGGCTAGCAGGAGCCCTTTCAAAAGCCAGCTCTTGCATCTTTTTGACATGATGCCAAGTAGTCTTTGAGCATCTTCTAGTTTTCTAGTACCGTGAGATGTTCTTATGCTCACTTTGCACTTTCCTGTCTCAGATCTGTGGAAAGAGAATTCCAGATTGAAGTAACATCAAGTGCAAAGGTCCTGAGGTAGAACAGTGCTAATCATGTGACAGAAGTACATAGGAGAGCAGTGTGACTGGAATAGTTAGTAGGGGAGAGGGGTAAGAGAGGGGTCAGATCTTGTAGGGTGGGTCTTGTAAGTTAGGGTAAAGGTTTCAAATTTGACTTTCAGTGAATGGGAAGCCATTGAATATTTTGAATAAGGGAGTCATTTTATCTAACTTACCTTTAATGGGATCCTTCTCGTTTCTTTGTGGACACTGGAGAGGGGTTAGAAGCAGAGAGACCAGTTAGGAATATATTTTAATTCTTCATGGGAACGATGAGGTGACTTTGACCAGGCAGACTGACCAAAGCATGAGAAATGGTTGATTGATCCTAAATACACTTTGAGGCTAAAGCAAACAAGTTATGGGATGCAGAAGAAAGCAAAGAAGCTAAGGAAGTTAGACATTTCTAAAAATCAGCAGGATCATGAAAAGTAAAACTACAGAAGGGCGTTAAATAAAAAAAAAAAGTAAATGTTTAATGTGAATAACATTGAGTTATTTCAGGGAAGAATCAGGTGGCACTTATTATTTACAGGCCTGCAATACAATAAAATATATTATTTGGTTTTCGTCCTTGTTTCCTGGCACAGGATTCCCTAAAAACCCTTGGAATTTCCTGAGCGTTAAGTGTCTTTTGTATGTTAATGAGATGACTGGCTCCTCATCCTTCCGCACCCCTTCCGCCACCCCTTGCTCTATGTGTCTCTTCTGTCTGGCTGTTCCCCAGTTGTAGCCTTTGTAATAAACTGGGAATAGTATAGAAAGCACTTTCCTGAGTTCTGTGAGTTGTTCTGGCAAATTACTGAACCAGAGGTGGGGGATCCCGGGAACTCCCACTTTGTAGCCAAGTGAGAAGAAGTGTGGGTAACTGGGCGTTTCAATATTTGCAACTGGTTTCTGAAGTGGGGGCAGTCTTACAGGACTGAGCCCTCAAGGCAGGGGGTCTGCCCTAACTATGGTTAGTGTCAGAACTGAATTCCATTGTTGGACACCTAGTTGGTGTTAGAGAGTTCTAGAAGGGGTGTTGGAAGAGGCATCGTAATATTTGGTGTCTGGAGGAAAAGTGGAATTGGTCATTCCTTGTTCAGAGCGTAGGTTCAGGTTTCCAACAGGCAATAGGAGCTTGCAAACGTGACCCACTCCTGTTTTTCCACCGAATGGTCCTCTTGTGTCTATCTGGGCAGCTCAAATTTGGTTCAGATCGGTACTTATCGGTTCCTGTGTTACGTGAACGACAAAACAGTAACTTCCAATTCCGCTGTTTAACCTTTCGAAGAAATACAATACATAAGAAATACATAAAATAAAGAACCCAAATCACAGGTTTTAGCTCAAGAAATAATCACAATAATATCTACCAATCCAGATCAAGAACTAGAACGTTCTCAGGACTCCCCAAGTGATCTTTGTATCCCCTCTCAGATGTGAACCCCACTCTCCTCCCTAAAGGTAACCTCTGTTTGAATATCCAGCCCCAAAGATTACTTTTGCCTGTGTTTGAATTTTATATAAATTGAACGAGGCATTATGTACTCTTTTATGTCTGGATTTTTTTTGCCCAACATTGTATTTATGTGAGTGATTCATCGGTATCATTGCACGTAGCAGTAGTTCATTAATTTTTATTGCTATGGTTTGTATAAATATGCTCAGTTCATTTATCCACTCTCCTGATGGCTGAGCAGTTTCCTGGATTTGGCTGTTCCCATAATACTGCAATGAACATCCTTGTACATGAATTTTGATGCACAGATACATATATTTCTTTGGGTATATATCTAGGAATTGACTTACTGGATTATAGGATATGTGGTACATAGTGAAAACTTCCAGTTTTCGACAATGGTGATATCAGTTTATACTGATTGTAGTCCCAGCAATACATAAGGATTCTAGTTGCTCTATATCCTTACAATACTTGCTATTTTTTATTCTTCATTTCAGCCATTCAGTAGGTATATTGTGGTATCTAATTGTGGTTTTAATTTGCACTTTTCGAAAAGTAATAAGGTTGAGCCCCTTCCCACATATCCTTAGGAATAAAGGAAATATATGCATTTAAGATTATAAATTCCCTTAGATGCATAGCTTTAGATGCATTTCAAAAGTTAGCTTGTATTTTAATTATTATGTAGTTTGGGATGTTGTCTAATTTCTATTGTAATTGCTTCTTTGACTCATTGTCTACTGAAATTTACATTGTTAAATTTCCAAACAAAAGGGGATTTTCTGGTTATCTCTTTGTTAATGATGTTTTTCTTACTTCCACATACTCTGAATGATTTCATTCCTTTGAAATTTGTTCTATGGCTCACCATACGCTAAATTTTGGTAAATGTTTTCTGACCCCTTGTGAAGAATGCAGTCTATAATTGTTGGGGTCAATATTCTACAAGTGTCAAATTAGAAGAAGCAGGAATGAAAAAAAAAAACACCATAAAGCTCTAGGAGATTTGTATAACAGGACACATGAAGTTGACCTAATTTGGCATGTACAGAAGAAACAGAAAATATTCCTGATCACAATAACACAAAAGTTGAAATTAACAATAAAAGTAGAGGCTCATCTCCGCTGGATCACTCCCTTCCGTAGCCTGTGCACTGTCTATCACGAGCACACCGTGGCCAGGCCCCTGCGCACCCCGCTGCGCCTGCTAGCCGCTGTGGCCCTGACTCTGGCCCTGGCCGTGAGTCCCGGGACTGGCAGGAGAAACAAGTCTGCACTGGTGGGCGCCCCGTTGGACGCCGACGTCAACCAGGAGGGCAGGCGCTGAACTCAGCGGGTACAGCAAGGGGAGCAACGACGCGTACCCCAGCCGCGCGAGGCGGGTGGTGGGTGCCCGAAAGCAGGCCGTGGCTGGGTTGAACTACTTCCTGGACATGGAGATTGGACGAACCAGATGTACAAGGCCCAGCCCAACTTGGACACCTGTCCCTTTCATGACCAGCCACACCTGATGAGAAAAACACTCTGCTCTTCCCAGATATACACTGTACCCTGGATGGGCAAGACATCCCTGGTGAAGTCCGGCTGCCAGGATGCGTAGAGGACCCTGTGACAGGCTGGGTTGCTCGGGCCCCCTTCTGCCACCCCGCTCCTCCTTGTAGAACTCCTAATCCTTGGAAGGGTGGCCCTGTCCAGGTGATGTCCCCTCAGTGTGCTGGTCCCAGGAGACAAATAGAAAAGGATTCTGGGGCATTTTTTGGAAAGCAAAATGTAATGCACTCGTTCTGCTGTATCTTCATCGATAAAAAGTCACATCCGCTAAAAAAAATAAATAAATAAATAAAATAAACTAAAAGGAGAAAGAAAAAATTACCACCTCTAAAGTAAAAGCAACTTCTTTCCTGAACAACTGAGCTAGGAGGGGAAAAAAATCATAAAAAATAAATAAATAAACAAATAAGTACGCTTACATAAATGCTGTATATCAGATAAAAATTAAAGCATTAGGCAGAGAAAAAAAAATTTAGCCCTAAATGCTTACATGAATAACCAAGAAGAAATAAAAATAAATTACTCAAACTCAGTAGGTTAGAAACGAACACAAAATTAAACCTAGGGGAAGCAGCAAGGAAATGAGGCAAAAGCAGAAATTGTTGATCTAGAAAACCTCTGTATTTAACAAATAAATCAAACAGCTTATTCTTTGAAAAAGTCAATAAAGTGGATAACATTGTTGTATTAGGCTTAGACTTTGGTTATAAACAACCCCTAAGTCCCAGGGGCTTAGCACATAAATTTTATCTCTCATTCACACAAAGTCCACTGTAGGTTAGAAGACCGTCCAAGGCAAATTTTGCCCCCCAACACTACCTCAGCATTTCAGCCTGCTTTGACTTGGGATTGTGTCCTATCAACATATGCCCTCCATACTTCCTGTCCATGAAAGAGAATCCGGAAGCTTCCACGGGGGCTTTTCACTCTCAGCATGGGATGTTTCCAGGACTCTAAGGAAGAGAAATTTTATTACACTCTGAATGGGAGCTCCTAGTTTAATACCCTGGGAATGTGAGGAGCCAGCGGGTCTGGGGTAAAGGAGACATTCTCTAGCGTGGCCATTTTCTTTGCTCAGGAAGTCAAGCAATGCAAGAAATAGGAAAACACTCACTTTTTGACGCTAGTGCTTCCTACAGAAAGATTGAAAGTGAAATCACTCCTGGGGCACCTGGGTGGCCCAGTCGGTCGAGCATCCGACTTCGGCTCAGGTCATGATCTCGCGGTTGGTGAGTTCGAGCCCCGCATCAGGCTTGCTGTTGACAGCCTGTCAGCGCAGACCCCACTTCGGATCCTCTGTCCCCCCTCTCTCTGCGCCTCCTCTGCTTGCACCAAAACTAAATAAATATTAAAAAAAAAAAAAGTGAAATCACTCCTTCCATGGGAAGGACTACAGAGAATGCAGTATTTCACCAAAGCCATCAGGTATGCTCTGTTAGGAAGAATACCAACATTAGGCTATCCTCTGTTGGCCAGGACTGATGTTCGGGAAAGCAGCCACGTAATTTGGCTCATTGGCAGCAATGGCAATGATGGCCATGGCTCACCCAAGCACGATGGGCCTATTTAAGCTGTGTTTTTTCATTTGTTTGTTTCGGGGTTTTTTTTGTTTTTTTTTTTTTTTTCCTTTTTCTCTCGCTGTCTCTCTCCTCTTATCCCTCCACTCAAGCTACGCATTGCCCCATCTGGAACTAGGTCACATTTGACAATCGGCAGTACTTATCCTGTGATGGCGTTGGGGATATGGCTGATTCGGTACCTGTATCTTTGTCTTCCAGTGCCCCAGGCCTGTTGTGTCTCATGAGCTGAAGCTCTAGTTATAAAACCAGGGGAAGAGAGTTTTTCAGCCTCCTTTCAGGAAGGATGGTTTCAGGGAGAGGCCTCAATTTTGGCCACCTACTTGAATGAAAATTTTAATTCCTTTTTTTTTGGTGGTTGTTTTTTTTTTTTTTTTTTTTTTTTTTTTTGCCCTAAACACCAGGTTGTCTGTGATTTCAACCCTAAGTTCCAGCTAGCTTGTGGCTTTAGCTTTGCTCATAGTTCTTCGTTCATTGTTTAGTTTTTGAGATGCTTATCTTGCCTCTAAGTCCGGTTATATCTTTTTACTTTCCCTTCTTAATATTTTATCCATCAGGGGCGCCTGAGTGGCTCAGTCGGTTAAGCGTCCGACTTTGGCTCAGGTCATGATTTCGCGGTTTGTGAGTTCAAGCCCCGCGTAGGGCTCTGTGCTGACAACTCAGAGCCTGGAGCCTGCTTCAGATTCTGTGTCTCTCCATCTCTCGGCCCCTCCCCTGCTCATGCTCTGTGTCTCTCTGTCTCTCAATAATAAATAAATGTTAAAAAAAAATTAAAAAAATATTTTATCCATCACTTCAATGTGCTTGAAGGTCAAAGCATGTTCTCACATCCTGAAACCAATATTGCACTGTATTTTAACTAACTAGACTTTAAATAAAAATTAAAAACCAAAAACATGTTCTTACAATACCATCTTGACCAAAGTGGATTCCTTTTTTACAGTAAAAGTGCCCTTTTCGTCTTCTCTTTCTCTTTCTCTTTTTCTCTATTGTAGCTTTCAAGATTTTCATTTTTATCCTTGGTTTCTCTAGTTTCACTAAGATATTTTTAGGAAATTTGGGTTTTTTTTAAAGTTTATTTATTTATTTTGAGAGAGACTGAGGCAGCGCGAGTGAGGTAGGTGCAGAGAGAGAGGAAGAGAGAGAATCCCAAGCAGGCTGCATGCTGCCAGCCTAAAGCCTGATGTGGGGCTCAAACTCACAAAACATGAGATCATGACCTGAGCTGTAACCAAGAGTCGGACACTTCACCGACTGAGCCACCCAGGGGCTCCTGTAGGAAATTTCTTTTTACTCATCTTGTGTGCTATTTGGAATGCCTTATGATATGAATATGCATGCCTGTTTTCAATTTTGGAAACTTTAAAAAATTTTTTAAATTACTTTAATTTTTATTTGAGAGAGAGAGCAGGCTAGGGGGCAGAGGGAGGGAGAGAATCTTAAGCAGGCTCTGTGCTCAGTGTGGAGCCTGACACAGGGATCGATCCCATGACCCTGGGATCATGACCTGAGCTGAAATCACGAGTTGGAAGCTCAACTGACTGAGCCTCCCAGGTGCCCCTATTTTGTAAACTCTTAATCGTTATCATTTCAAGTACGGAGTAGCCGCCATTCTGTCCATTCTTCTAGGCTTCCCGTGAAACATGTCTCTCCCTTTCTTTCTCCTGTCCATCTTACTTTCCTTCTTCCATGGAATAAATTTGGATTGATTAGATTTGTATTATATGCTGTGGACAGTGACAGGCATTGGGACCGAAGAAGCAACTATGTACACACGAAGGCTTGAAATACTGTCCCAAAGGTATAGAGATCTTCAAACGATTAAACCAAATGCTTCGGGACACTTGGGTGGAGAAAACGTAGGGAATGCTCAAGAAAATATCTCCCTCGGCTTCTACTTAGAAACTTTTTCCCTTGACACCAGTCCACAAATGGATCAGTAATGGAAAGAAACTCTCAACACAGTCCTTATTCTTGGTTTTCAAATTATTCGTGCCCATTGGCTCAAGCTTGAAATTCTTCTGCAAGCAAGTTATTCCTGGAAGGCTCTTTCCATGAGATCCCCCTGCCCACCCACCACTATGTCTGAAACCCAGCAGTGGGTGAAGACTCCTGAAACCTGGAGGTTTCCACTACTCTGGAGAAAGCAGTTCTTATGTCCTATATTTATTATTCCTATTCCTAGGCAGTATTTATGTTTTAATTTTATTGGTGCCTGTAAACTAAAATGGTTGGATTTTATTGACTTTAATATAAAAGCAAATGGACAAAACATGGAGAAATAAACATTAGCACCTTTAGATCTGACAGTCTACTATGTGACTCTTTATTTTAACAGTCACCAGCTGATGGAAAAAGAAAGAGAGTATTACCAACACCACAGGGACGATCCTGTGTCATTGTCCCCACACCTTAGTCTCTAAAACTCCTGCTTCCTCCCCACAGTTAATCACTATCCTGATCTATATAATACATTAGATCTGTCTCTTTTTGAGCATTCTAAAAAAGAAATCACATTGTAGGCATTTATACGTGTGTGTCTGGGTTTTTTTTTGTGTTTGGCTCAATATTATTATGTTGCTGAGATTTCATCTATAGTGTTACCTGTAGCGGTAGTTTCTGAATTTTTTTGCTATATGATATCTCAGTACATGTATATACTATAGATTATTATCCGAGTTTTTTTTTTTCTTTTTTTTTTTTTGCTGGACATTTGAGAAGTTTCCATTTGTTTTCTGTTTATTTATTTTTGAGAGAGAAAGAGCACGAGTGGGGGAGGGGCAGAGAGCGAAGGAGACAGAATCTGAAGCAGGCTCCAGGCTCGGCGCTGTCCGCACAGAGCCCGACGCGGCGTTGGAACCCACAAACCGCGCGATCGTGAACTGACTGAAGTCAGACGCTTAACGACTGAGCCACCCAGGTGCCCCGAGGAGTTTCCATTTTTGAACTGTGAACATTCTCATACCTGTAAGTGTGTGACCATGCACATGCATTTATGTTCTCTATATATGAAGGACTGGAAGTGCCAGATATTAGGATATGCATATGTCCAAATTTAGTAAATGGTGCTAAAGAGTTTTTCAAAGTAACTCTACAGATGGGTACCCCACCAGTACTACATGAGAAATCCAACTGCTGCACCTCCTTGTCAATACTTGGTATTGTCGATCTTTTGCATTTTCACCATCTTGATAGATGTGTAGTTTTTCTTTCTTTTTATAAAAAATTTTTTTTCACATTTTATTTATTTTTGAGAGTCAGAGAGAGATAGAGCACAAGTGGGGGAGGGGCAGAGAGAGAAGGAGACACAGAATGGGAAGCAGGCTCCAGGCTCTGAGCTGTCAGCACAGAGCCCGACACGGGGCTTGAACCCACAAACCGCGAGATCATGACCTGAGCCGAAGTCTGATGCTCAACTGACTGAGCCACCAAGGTGCCCCATGTGTAGTGTTCTGTAGTGTATTTCATTGGGTTGTGTATGTGTGTATGTATACAATTCTGTGAGTTTAAGTTAACCACATGTATAGATTTGTATAACAACTGCCATAATCAGGGTATAGAACTGTTTCATCACCGCAAAAAAAAAAAAAAAAACTCTCCCCGTGTAGTTATAACCTGGTATCCACTGATCTCTTCTCTATCCCTATAATTTTGCCTTTGCCAGGTGCCATGTAAATGGAATCATCCAGTCTATAATCTTTTGAGCTTGGCTTTTTTTCACACAGTATAATGCCCTTGACATTCATCCACATAATGGCACATATCAACAATTTGTTCCTTTTTATAGCTGAGTGGCATTCTATTGGTGTCCTATTGACTATACCCCAGGTTATCTTTTAAACTGCTGATGGACATTTGCATTGTTTCCACCTTTTAGAAATTATGGCTAGAACGTCCACGAACAGGTTTCTACTTGATTTGGAGATTTTATTTCCTCCAGGTAACTGCCTAGTTAGTAGGATTGCTGGGTCATATGCTAAGTGTACATTTAACGCTATGAGAAAATAGCAAACCATGTTTCTGAGGGACTGTACCATTTTCTCCTCCCACCAGGTATGTATGAGAACTCCAGTTGCTCTGTATATTCATCAGCATTTGGAATGGTCAGGTACCACTTTCATTTTAGCCTTTCTGGTACTTGCATGGTGGTATCTCATTGCGGTTTTATTTTTTATATTTTTTAAGTTTATTTATTTATTTTGAGAGAGAGAAAGAGAGAGCAGGGTGCGAAGAGGCAGCAAGTGAGAGAGAGAGAATCCCAAGCAGGCTCTGCACTGTCAGTGCAGAGCCTGGTTCAGGGCTCAAACTCACGAACCATGAGATCATGACCTGAGCTGAAGTTGGGCGCTGAGCTACCCAGGCGCCCCATCATTGTGGTTTTAGTTTGCATTTGCCTGATAGCAGTGATGTTGAGCATCACTTCATATGCTCATTTGTCATGTGCCTATTCTATTCGTTGATGTGTTCAGATCGTTTGCCCATTTTTAATTGTTTTTTTTCTTATTCTTCAGTTTTTTAGATATTCTGAATATAAGTCCTTTAGATCAAATACTTGATTTGCAGGTATGTTCTTCTGACCTGTGGCTTGTCTTTTTTTCATTCTTAGCAATGCCTTTTGCAAAGTGAAGTTTTTAATGTTGCTAAAGTCTAACTTACCAATTTTTGTATGGATCATGCTTTTGGTCTTGTATCTAAAAGCTCCTCAAAACTAAACCTAACATCACACAGACTTTTGCTTTATTTTCTTCTAAAATTTTTAAAGGTTTATGTTTTGCATTTAGGTCTACAATCCATTTTGAGTTAATTTTTGAGTGAAATGTGAGGTATATGTCTATGTTCTTTTTTGCATATTTTTTTTGCATCAATTTTTTTTCTAAGTCTATTTATTTTGAAAGAGAGAGACAGCACAAGCAAGGGAGGGGCAGAGAGAAGGAGAGACAGAATCCCAAGCAGGCTCTGCACCGTCAGAGCAGAGCCCGATGCGGGGTTTGAACTCACAAACTGTGAGATCATGACCTGAGCCGAGATTGAGAGTTGGATGCTTAACCAACTGTGCCACCCAAGTGTCCCTAGACTATTTGGTTTTTAAATTGTTTCTTTGTCTGTATTTCATTTTGGATTGTTTCTATTGCTGTGTCTTCATGTTCACTTTTCCTCTGCAATGACTTAATATTTTCTTAATCCCAGTTAGTCTATTTTTCATCTCATACATTATAGTTTTCATTTCTATAAATTCAGATGGAGACTTTTTAATATTTTCCATGTCGCTCCTTGACTTTTTGAGCATACAGAATATACTTATAATAACCATTAATGTTCTTACCTGTGAATTTTAAACAGCTGTGTTAATTTTGTGTTATCTTCCATTGATTATTCTCATATGGGTCAATTCTCATTGGACTCTTCTGCCTCTTTGCATGCTTGGAAATGTTTGTTTAAATGCAAACGTTGTGACTTTTAACTTGATTCCTGGATTTTTTTGTATTTATATAAATGTTGTAAAGCTTCTTTTACTGCTATATGGTTACGTCATTTGGAAACACTTAATCCCTCATTCCTTGATTTTATGATTTGTTAGGTCTGGAGCAATGTGCGTGATAGGGCTGCAGAGGAGGAAAAAATAATTTTCCCTCTACTTTTCAAAGTTCTGGCTGGGCCCCTGTAAGAAAAGATTAATAAAAAAAAAAAAAGTCAAACAACTTATTTATTTAGTATAAGTTTTCTGTGACACAGGAGCTTTCTAGAGAAATGAAGACCTGAAGAAACAGTTAAGTCTGAGCATTTAAAAAAAATTTTTTTAATGTTTTTATTTACTTTTGAGAGACAGAGAGAGAGAGAGAGCATGAGCAGGGGAGGGGCATAGGGAGATGGAGACACAGAATCCGAAGCAAGCTCCAGGCTCTGAGCTGTCAGGACAGAGCCCAACGCGGGACTCGAACTCAGAAACCGTGAGATCATGACCTGAGCTGAAGCCAATGCTTAACCAACTGAGCCACCCAGGAGCCCCAAGTCTGAGCATTTTTTATGCTAGGGTTGATGAGGAGTGAAAAGTTATGGGAAAATGTGATAGGACAACAAGGGTATGAGCTAAGTGTAGTAAAGTGGGAGAAACAGCAAGACCTGTTCCTTCAGATTCTTCTGAATGTCCCTCGATGGGAGATGAGAAAGCTCCTTTTCTCTGGAAAAGGAGCTTTCACAACCTTTCACACAAGAGTGTTATGATCTGCTTCAGGAGATTAGAAAGTCTTTCCTACACGTGCCATTCCTCAAATTCCTTCAGCTTAAAATTTCAATATGTCAACGTGCCATATTTTGGAGTAATGTGTCCTGAACCGCATCAAATTTAATTATTCCCTTGTACCAAGGCAAAATCTTTCTGACTTGTTTTCCCAATGTCCCGTGAATTCCGAGTGTTCCAATCTGGCTAATAGAAGTAAGCGCTGCTCCCAGCCATGCGTGAGTAGTGTGTAGTACCTTAATCCTTCCAAATGGTTCTTTCCCTGCCTTTGCATGGTTTCCTATCACACCCAGGGTCTGATTAGTACTCCGCCAACTACTCAAGGAGGGCCCTCTACAGATCCTGGATCTCTGGAGTTCTCTCTCTCTCTGAATTTCTCTCCTGTTCAGTATCCTATCCTGTAAACTCTAGACATCCTGGTCTCCTTGAACTCTTAGCTCTGTCTCTTCAACTCAGGGAGTTTTTTGTTTTCTGCCTGGGTTGCATCTCCATGTGCCTCAGCCTGGAAACTCTGTCAGTAACCTGAGTAATGACAGGATTCACCTCATTTGTTTCTCATCCCATAGGTACCATTGTCCTTCATCGCTTGGTATCCAGTGTCTTGAAAACTGTCATTTCTTATATTTGTTTCTCTTTTATTTAGTTGTTTCAGGTATAAAGGTAATTCTAGTCCCTGTTACCACATCTTGGCCAGAAGCAAAAGTCTGAATTTGCATTCTTTATTACTAGTGAGTTTGAATATCTTATATGCTTGTTGGCCATAATATTTCTTATTATGTGAAATGACAGTTTATATGTTTTGCCCATTTTTCTACTACAGCAATTTGTCATTTTTCATTATTATAAAAGAGTTTCTTCTATATTAAAGATATCAAACCGATCTCTCATATGTATTATAAATTTTTAATTCATTATTTGCTTTTAATTTTGATTTATTTCATTTTTCTAATGCAATCACTTTCAGTTTTTATTCAATTAGATCTATTACTCTCTTGATATTCTTCCTTATTGATTCTGCCATTGGATAATGTACCAATATTACATGTACCCATACTATCTTCTAATTATTTTTATGATATTTACTAAAATCATAAGGAATCCTAAGGAAGTAAGGAATCAGAATGCAGGTTTCTGGAAAGGCTGTATATCCCAGTGCACTTTTTATGGCATTTAAAACAAATGCCTTTTGGGGTGCCTGGGTGATTCAGTTGATTAAGCATCCAACTCTTAATTTTGGCTCAGGTTGTGATCTCACAGTAGTCAAATGGAGCCCTAGTTTGGGCTCCATGCTGAGCGTGGAACTTGTTTGGGATTGTCTCTCTGTGCCCCTCCCCTTCTCTCTCTCTCTCTCTCAAAATGAATAAATAAATATTTAAAAAATAAAATAAACAAATGCCTTTTGGGACACTTGAGTGGCTCAGTCAGTTGAGCATCTCACTCTTGATCTCAGCTCAGCTCTTGGTCATGAGTTCAAGCCCCATGTTGGGCTCTGGGCTTGCCATGAAGCCTACTTTTAAAAAAATGACTGGGGTGCCTGGGTGGCTCAGTCGGTTGAGCGTATGACTTTAGCTCAAGTCATGATCTCACAGCTTGTGAGTTCGAGCCTTGCATCAGGCTCTGTGCTGACGGCTCGGAGCCTGGAGCCTGCTTCAGATTCTGTGCCTCCCTCTCTCTCTGCCCCAACCCACTCGCATTCTGTCTCTCTGTCTCTCAAAAATAAATAAACATTAAAAAAAATTTTTTTTAAATGCTTTCATTTCTTCATTTTAACTTGCTGTTATTCCTTAAAAGAAAGTGCTGGGACGTAGCTCAAATGGACTGAAACAATCTATATCCCCACACAACTATTGTTTCCAACAAGAGTGCATAGTCTTTCTTGGCAGACTCAAACCAAAGGTTCAGCTAAAGATCTCAGTCTGGGATCATGGTAGAATCTGTGGAATTATAGCAGTGATTGAGTGCACCATTTCTAGTAAGAATCAGTACAGAATTAAAAAGCAAAGTGAAAAATCAGTTTCCATTGTAGATTCTTTAACTGTTCTTTTTTAGGACCACTTTTTTATGCTCTGTTCTGCTGTCTACATTCTTTTTTCCTTCTTGCCCTAGAGCCCACACCTTTCTCTAACCACAAATTTCCTCTTTTCTTTAGAGCTTTTTTCCAATGGAGGGTACAAGAATATGCCACCCCAAAACATGACTCTTTGGCATACAGATTATTTTGAGCTAGAGGCCATTTATACCCAGCAGACTCTGAAAAAGCACTAAAAGCAGGGCACACGTTTTCCTTTTGAAAATGAAATTTCCATTTATAAAAAAGATTTCCATTTAAAAAGGAAATTTCCATTTGTAGACATCTCTCCCTCTCCTTACCATAAATAGCAAGTCTTAGCAATGGAGAAGGCACTGACTTTTTTTGTTCTCTTGTTAATTTGTCTTTTATCAGTTAGATCTGTGCGCCCTAGTCAATGAACCTAAGATGAACAGAGTGAAAAAGAATCATGTTTCTCTCCCCTACACTGCTTGTATTTACTTGTCCCTACTTCTATCCCTCATAGGCCTCTACCAATTTTTATTTATTTATTTATTTATTTATTTATTTATTTTGAGAGAGACAGAAATGGCATGATCAGGGGAGGGACAGAGAGAGTGGGAAAGAGAGAGAATCCCAAGCAGTCTCCCTGCTGCCAGCACAGAGCCTGATGTGGGGCTCAAACCCACGATACCATGAGATCATGACCTGAGCCAAAACTAAGAGTGGGATGCCTAACCAAATGAACCACCCAGGAGCCCCAGGCACCTACCACTAATAGGCAATTTTTTGTAATACCTATTAAGATACAGAGAAGAAGTTGGATTCCAAAAAATACTTGAGAATATTTTCAAATTCAGATAATTCTTATGATCATGATTCCTGGAACCATGAATACCTAGATTTCCTTGTATATCAGTTATCTCTTGTTCTAATAATGCTGTGTAGCAAAGCATACCACACTTCAAAGGCTTAAAACCTTAAGGATTTATTAACTCATGAAACCTTGGGTGGGTGAGACAGTTTTTCTGGTCTCAGTTGGGCTCACTTGTGCATCTATAGTCAACTGCATGTTGGCTACGGAGCTCAAATCTTTTGACTAGGCTCCGGAGGTTGGCTGATGATCAGTTGCCCCAGTTAGGACAATTTATCTACCTAGCTTTGATCTACATACCTTATTCTCCAGAAGGCTGCATTCTCATGGCAAAGGCCTAAGCATGAGAGAGCTGGCAGGAACATGAAGACATTTTCCATGCCCCTGCCTGTTCACATTTCTAAAATCCCAAACCTGAGCAAATCATATGGTCAAGCCCAGAGCCAAGGAGGGGGCAAACACCCTACACAGAGTGGAAGGGTATTTCACAGATACAGGGCAAGGGGCATATATACAGAGAAGGTATAGAATTGGGTCCACATCACACCTTGTAATAATGCCAGCTTTCCAATTTTATGCAGAAAGGGAATTCAACCAGGAGCTCTTCCCACAGACTTCTCTGCTTCTTTGGGCCATTCTGATTCCTTCTTCCAAGAGGCCCCCAGTAGGAGCACAGACCCTTAAAGATAAATTCAGAGTAGAACGAAAGGTGCAAGTCAGTTCCATTCAGGGCACCTTAAACTCATGGGAGTAATTTGCATTTCTGAGGCCTTTCAGCCTAGGCATTGCTTACATTCCTAGCCCTGGGTGCTTCTTGGAATCCTTTGGAGGGCTTTTTGAAAATACAGTTTGCCTGGTTGCGCTACCCAGAAGTGCTGGTTCAGTTGAGCTGTCTATGGAGCCTGGAAATGTATGTTTCGAAAAGGCTTCCCGAGTGATTCTGTAGTCCACCCAAGTTAAGAATCCGTGCTTGGGGAGGTTTCTTCACTGACCTCGCGTTCATTGATTTGGTTGGCTCTGATAAGATGTTCATTCATTCATTTCTGCAAACAGGCAAAGTAGTGGTTTAGTAGGGGCCTGGAAAAGTTTGTTTGTGGAAAAACAAAATAAAGCTTCATAACTTTTATTTTTTTATTAAAAAAAATTTAAGTCTATTTATTTCGAGAGAGAGACAGCGTGAGTAGGGGAGGGACAGAGAGAAAGGGAGAGAGAGAGAGAGAGAGAGAGAGAGAGAATTCCAAGCAGGCTCTGTGCTGTCAGCACAGAGCCAATGTGGGGCTCAAACCCGAAAAGCCATGAGAACTGAACTGAACTGAAACCAAGAGTTGGACGCTGAACTGACTGAGCCACCCAGGCACCCCTATAACTTTTATTTTTAAACATTCAAGTAGCTCTTCAACTCCTGTCTTATAAGGACTTTCAACAAGAAGATAGATTTCTAGGTTTTTATTTACTTGTGGATCTTAGGTCCTTACTTTAAATACATAACACCTGTCAATTGGCTAAATTAACTTCAGTAGTCCCTGCTGGATTTAAGACATTAAAGCAGAAATCTTATTACTAACACACAATAACAATCTAAGATCTCAAGAAATTAAAGTAATCCATCTATAAGAAGAGCAAACTGCAGGGGCGCCTGGGTGGCTCAGCCGGGTGAGCGTCTGACTTCGGCTCAGGTCACGATCTCACGGTTTGTGGGTTTGAGCCCCGAGTCAGGCTCTGTGCTGACAGCTCAGAGCCTGGAGCCTGCTTCAGATTTTGTGTCTCCCTCTCTCTCTGCCCCTTCCCTGCTCATGCTCTGTCTCTCTCTGTCTCTCAAAAGTGAATAAAGATTTAAAAAAAATTTTTTTTAAATAAAATAAGAAGAAGAGTGAACTGTAGCTGGGACATGAATTAGGAGAAAGACATGCTGATGAGTCTTATGTCTCTTGACAAAGAAGTGTAAACTATGTCTAGATCCCTTAACTCTCCAACTTGGCCAGTTGATGTGTTGGTCACCTAAATGTGGAGTTAGTAATAATGATTAAAATAATAAAATATTTATTTAGCATTGCTAGGTGACAGATAACTGGTATATGTTCTCATTGAAGAAATTTTACAACTTCTCTATGAGTCAGATCTATTATTACACACATTTTACAAATAAGAAATTTCATGCTTGGTAGTTTTCTTAAGACCCCATGACTAGTAAAAGGCAAAAACAGGACATAATGTGCATAGTGACTGAAAAGCTCACACTTTTAACTATTTGCCTATGTCCCTTTCTTCTTCCTTGATTGTGACCCCACCTTCCCCCCCCCAACACCAGCCTTTGAATCATTCCTGGTATACTTCTAGAAAGGAATCACAGATCTGCATGGCCTCTTGAGAGTACATACTTAAGCAGAAATCTTAATGTATTATAAGGGTATTAGTAGTTAATTAATAGGTATCATAACTTAATATTATATAGTATTAACATAATTTGTTAATATACAGTCTTTAATATAGTTAATAGTTAATATCTAGCACTTAATTAATATCAAATATTTAAAATGTATCAATTCAGAGTGCCTGGGTGGCTCAGTCAGTCAAGCATCCGAGTCTTGATTTTGGCTCAGGTTGTGATCTCATGGGTCATGAGTTTGAGCCCCACGTCAGGCTCTGTGCTGACAGTGTGGAGCCTGCTTGGGATTCTCTCTCTCCCTCTCTCTCTCTGCCCCTCCCCTGCTCGAGTTCTTCCTTTCTCCCTCTCTCAAAATAAATTAACCTTTAAAAAAATGTTTAAAGAGTAAAATAAATAAAATGTATCAATTCATTTCGTATTCACCCCAGTGATATAAAATAGGGCCTAATATTCTTTCCATCTTAGAGATGAAGAAGCCAAGGCTTAAAATGATAATGGGACTTGCAAACGGTCTCATAGCTAGTAATGAAGATTCAAATCCAGGCAATCTAATGTCACAGCCTGTGATCTGAACTACTGCGGGGTACTGCCTCAGGTGGCTTTGGAATCCCGACAGGAACCGAGCTGGAGTGTAGGAAAAAACTGGAACAAGAAGCAAGTATATGATCAAGTCATTGTCACACCTGCCGTGTCTCTCTTCCTTCTTCCCTGTGTCTGCAAACCAGCTCTGTAGGCGGCCTGCGGCGGTGCAAAGAGCATCTGGCTCCCAGGGTCCCAAACAGACCAGGTTCTGCCACTCACCACTGACAAAACCCAAAGGCAGAGAGAGAAATGAGTGGAGGTGAAACAAGAAAGGAATTTATTTCAGGGAGGCCAACAGCAGGCAGACAGCGGACTAGTGTCTGCAAATGCCGAAAATATTTGCAGGTTTATATAAGGAAAATGTGGGGCAAAGGCGGGTGGGTACATGCAGGTGGGCAGTGAGGGCAGTGATCAAATCGATCACTGTCTTGAGGTCAATCACGGATGGGCTCTTGCTGGCTCAGGGCAGTCCTTGTTGCTTGAAGGGGTAGTTTTGGTTCCCATCAGGCGATGCTTTGCCCACAGGGTCTTCCACAGAATCCAAGAGACAAGCTAGAAAGAAGAACCCAACTAAAAAGTTTGAGGTCAAAATTGAGGCAGCCTTTTTTGGCTTCTCAGCTCCCCAGTCCACGAGGGGGAATATGGTAGCAACAGTCCCAACGATGTGTGTAACAGGTAAAGCATCTAGAGAGAGAATGGCCTGGTGCTCTTCAGCCCATGTCTAGCATCCCTGCTTGGTTCAGGTGTCCTCTGTGGTCCTGTGAACTGTGATAAGGCACAATCACACTGCACCAACATGATGTATGGCCACTCCCACTGCCACCATGTGTGTGAGGGGAGGGAATTTCTTAGAAAAGGGGGAGTTAGGGAAAACCCAAAAGACATACACTATGGGTCTCTCAGAAGTTAATAGCATTGGGGATTATTGGTTTTTAAATTTTTTTAATGTTTATTTATTTTTGAGAGAGAGACAGAGAGAGAGAGAGAGAACACAGGAGGAGCAGAGACAGAGAGAGACAGAATATGAAGCAGGCTCCAGGCTCCGAGCCGTCAGCACAAAGCCTGGCGTGGGGCTTGAACCCACAAACTGCAAGATCATGACCTGAGCCATCAGAGGCTTAACCATCTGAGCCACCCATGCACCCTGGGGATTATTGATTTTTGGAAGTCATTTTGTTGATTTGAATTATTTCTTGCATGTTCTCAGACAGTTTTGAAATGATTATATTACTTAATTAGTATTATGAAAGTAAATAAAGGAAATCTAATTTGAAATGGAGTGGGGGGTAGGGCAGCATGCTTGGGTGGCTCAGTTGGTCGAGTATCCAACTCTTGATTTCAGCTTAGGTCATGATCTCATGGTTTGTGGAATCAAGACCCACATTGGTCTCTGTGCAAACAGTGCAGAGCCTGCTTGGGATTCTCTCTCTCTCTCTCTCTCTCTCTCTCTCTCTCTCTCTCCTTCTCTCAAAATAAATAAATAGACTTAAAAAAATAAATAAATAAAAATAAGATATAGTCAGGAAGCCCTGAAGGGGGCACTCTCCTGCATGAACCACTCCTTGCAGCCAGCATCACCTGCGGTAAGAAGGAAGATAAAAATTATCTCGACAACAGGGAGACATTTTTCACATAGATATTTCATCTCCTGCTTTTAAGAAAAAAAAAAAAAAAAGGAAGATCCCTCCCTGCCCCAGCAACATCGCACTAACCACTGCTTACAGCCAATGAGAAACCACCACAACCTCCAACCCTTGTTCTTCTCTAGTGAACTTTTGTTCAAAAGAACCCTCCCCAATTTCCTCCTACTACCTAATGAAAGCTGACCTTGCCTTTGTCTCTTTGGACTTGCCTATGGCTTGCCATGGTTTCCTTGACCTGAATTGCAATTCCTCTGCTCTTCCTGGATAACCTCATTTTGCTAGTCAAATAACTGGCTATTTTATCCTTAAGGTTGACAGTATGTTTACTCCTACTTGTCATTCCTCCTTCCTCTTAAGTTCCCAGGAATCTCCAACAACAAAATTTGCTCAACTTGATCCAGACCCAGTGTGTGTCTTACACTTTAAGTCTGTTAAACTGCCTCGAGTATTTTTGAAAAAAACAAAACAAAACAAAAAACCCAGGAGATATGCAAATTTCAAGAAATTAAGAGCATGATAGCTTAATTTCATTTTGCAAGATATGGAAATTCGTATGTGTTTGATTTTGCATTAGTAAATATGTATGCATTATGGAAAAATGCAAAATATAGATGAGCAAAAAAACGAAAAGTAAGAATCTCCAGGACTTCACAATTCAGGAGTGAGCATTTGTTGGAAAAGAAACAACAAGCCCAAACTGGAGTCGCTTGCTCCCCACGACAGCAAACCAAACTTAGATTTCATCTCTCAGAGAGTCTGAGTTGTATTTTCAAAGATAAATTCCAATAAACCAAAACGTGTTATCACAATAATTTCAATAGAGAGGAAATATGATTTAAAAACAATTGTGCAGACTACTTGAGATCAGTAATATTTAGTGTTCAGTGTTGAAATAATTGTTAACATGGTTATGAAATGTAATAAACAATTGTTGACAGAATTGTGACTATCACAGTCAACCTGAACTTTCCTTATTAGCTCTATAGTGAGGTAACCTGCTTGATAAAAAACCCTCTGTTCCCTTCCCCCCCCCCCCAAAACACCCATCCTGGCCTGAAACAATCTTTTCTTTTGCTAATAGCTTCCTTGCCCCACCCTCCTGCCTATAAAACCTTCCATTTTGAATTATTTTTAATGTTTTATTTATTTTTAAGAGACAGAGAGAGACAGAGTGTGAGAGGGGGAGGGACAGAGAGAGAGGAAGACACAATGTGAAGCAGGCTCCAGGCTCTGAGCTGTCAGCACAGAGCCCCTCACAGGGCTCGAACTCACGAACTGTGAGATCATGACCTGAGCTGACTGAGCCACCCAGGTGCCCCTAAAAACTTCCATTTTGTTCAACTCTTCACGTCTCTCTTTACTTGCTAGGTGGGATGCTGTCCAAATCCTGAATCACTTAATAAAGCCAATTAGATCTTCAAACTTAGTTGAATTATGTTTTCTAACATGTTATTAATATTTTACTGCATATTCTTTCTGACTTTTTACTCTAACTTGATCATTTCATTTGTGATTTAGAAGTATTACTGAAGTTATTTTGTAATTCTCTACGTATTAAAATCGTTTTTTCCTTTGAAATGACTGAAAAATCATTTTTTTCCATTGAAACAGAAAGGATAAAGAAATGTTGGCCTATTTTATTTTTATCCTTTCCCCCTTCCTTTGCAGTTTTTGTTAGAATAACCTGGGATGTTAAAGCTAGATTAGTTAATTTTTAAATTTTTTTAAATGTTTATTTATTTATTTTGAGAGAGAGAGAGAGAGAGAGAGAGAGAGAGAGAGAGAGAAAGCAGGGGAGGGGAGAGAGAGAGGGAAACAGAATCCCAAGCAGGCTCCACACCGTCAGCACGGAGCCCAGTGTGGGGCTTGAATCCAGGAACCATGAGATCATGCCCTGAGCCAAAATCAAGAGTCGGATACTTAACCGACTGAGGCACCCCTAGATTAGTGTATTTTATAATTGTATGTCTATTCTTTCAAAAGTTGTTTATCACATTTTATAACCATGTTAACAATTATTTCAACACTGAACATAAATATTAGTGATCTCAAGCAGTCAGTACAATTGTTTTTAAATCTTATTTTCTCTCTATTGAAATTATTTATTGCAATGACACGTTTTGGTTTGTTGGAACTTATCCTTTCCTTGAAAATACAATTCAGACTCTCTTTTGTCTGGACAGCCAACATGCAATCCAGACTGAGGAAGACCCGGAAACTTCACTTGAGCCATGGCCATGGCCGCATTGGCAAACACCAGAAGAACTGGGGAGGTGAAGGAAATGCTGGCAGCATCACCACAGGATGAACTTCGACAAGTGTCACCCAGGCTACTTTGGAAAAGTTGGTGTGATGCATTACCACTTAAAGAGGAACCAGAGCTTCTGTCCAACTGTCAGCCTTGATAAACTGTCGACCATGGTCAGTGAGCTGACATGGGGGATGGCTGCCAGAAACACAACTGGAGCTGCACCTATCATTGATGTGGCATGATTGGGCTACTACAAAGTTTTGAGAGGGGCACCTGGGTGGCTCAGTCTGTTAAGCGTCCCACTTGAGCTCAGGTCATGATCTTGAGGTTCGTGAGTTTGAGCCCCATGTTGGGCTCTGTGCTGACAGCTCAGAGCCTGCAGCTTGCTTCGGATTCTGTGTCCCCTTCCCTGCCCCTGCCCTGCTCATGGTCTCTCTCTCTCTCAAAAGTAAATAAACATTAAAAAAAATTTCTTTTACGTTTTGGGAAAGGAAAAGCTCCCCCAAACAGCCTGGCATCGTGAAGGTGAAATTCTTCAGTAGAAGAGCTGAGGAAATATTACAGATGTATTTGCGGGGGGAGGGGGGGGAGTCCTGTGTCCTGGTAGCCTGAAGCCATGTGGAAGGAGGTTCATTAAATGCTAACAAGTGCTGAAAGAAAGAAAGAAAGAAAGAAAGAAAGAAAAGAAAGGAAAAAAAAGAAAATATTACTCACAGCTATTTGTGGATGGTACACTCTCTAAGTTCTTGAATGGCTACAAGTGACTTTCTGTTCCAGCTCAAGTAGGCTCTCAAAATTTTGTTGATGATGTTTCAGTGTCTTCTAACAATTAGCATTACAAAAAAAAAGATCTGATTCCAACCTGATCTTTTAAAATTATTTTATCATAGGTAACTTGTTATTCCCTCTGCCTGGATGATTTTATGATTTTCTTTCTAATCTTTGCACTATCCTAGAGATTTTTTTCTTTTTCCTTTCAAAGTAAGAACCTCTTTCATTATGTCCTCTGACTAGAGGGCCACTCTGACCTAAAGCCTAAAGTTTTTCCTCTATTCTTGCTATTATTATGTTTTTTAGATTAGTGCTTATGTTACTGATGGATCTATCACAGCTGCTAACTCAGGAAATGAACCAGTGAGCTCTGGTGCTTTCCTGGACAACTGCTCTGTCCCAGGGGATTCTGATGCAGGAGGGAGCTATAGAAATTGAAAACACAGTTCCTGGCTGGGGTTGCCAACACTGTTGCAAAAAAAAACAAAAAACAAAAAACCACCTCAGATAAACTCATTGCAAGAAAAGCCAATAACGCAAGAGAAAGGGGTTTGGAAAAGAGAAAGGGAGACATTTATTTTGGGTTTAGTGAGCTGGGGAGGTGGCAGCCTAAAGTCTTAACAAGCGACCTCTCCACCCACAAGATGGACACCTAGAGTTCTATGAGGGGGAACGCGCAAGAGACAGAGAGCATGTGGTCATGCGTGGGGGGTCGGTGTCTGTTCAGCACAGGATCATGGGCAGGGAAGGGGACATGTCGGGTGTGGCCTTCTAGGCATTCCGTTGTTATCAGGACTTTTCCGGTCTGGCAGTTAGGAAGTTCTGATCATTGCAAAACATTTTCATTAATGCCTCAAGAAAGTGGGATCAGAAATAAGCATAATTGGTTTTAGTTAGAGCATGAGTTAAGCAGGCTTGTGTGGGGAATAAGCTTAGAAATTCCCTGGGCTTACACCAATGGGTTAACAAGGCATAAAGAATTACAAAGCCATAGGGTGCTCTTATCCAAGCTTGGGTAAACAAGATAAGACCCCCAGAATTCTGGGCAAAGGCCCCAGAATAGAGTGGGGGGCAAATGCCCCCAATGCAAAGGTAAATGAGGTAAGCAAGATTAGGTATTCAGGGCAAAATTGCCCCCCAATTTAGTACTATAGCAGAAAGCTGCCTTCACAGGAGGGAAGGACCAAGTTAGGTAAAGAGGTAAATAGGGTTATAGACCACTGCGCTGCAGGTGAAGCAGCCCAGAGCAGAGATGGTTAACAAAAGAAAAGGTGCCTTGTTAACCCTGAGGTTATTCCCCCTGTCTCATCCCCTAGTCTGGCTAAGATAAACAGACACAGCACCTCCTGTCTGCCGTTAACAACCATCTGCCCATCTGCCCAGTGCCAGGATTTTTTTATATTGACCCAAAGCCCAAACACCGTATATCTTCAAAACCCCCTTTCCCTCATGCCCATGAGTTAATGTTCGCAGATTCATTGTCTCCTTGTGCATGCCCATCACATTTGTAAGCCTTCTGATCTTAATAAATATGGGGCAAGGACCCTTATTCGGGGCTCTTGTCTTTTCCTGGACATTAGCCATCTCTCACTTTTAATCCTGTGTCCCACTCTCTTGCTGGCCAAGAGAGAACTTTAGACTTAGAGTCTATGACAGTCTTGTCGATTTCTGACTTTAACTGTTGGTGTCTAAAGTTGAGCAAGAGGGCTTTTTGGAACATCAGGGACGATCTTAGCATAATATTGATGTAATTCTCAAATAAGGTAATTGGGTAGAGTTTAATGAGTTACAAAGGCATAGAAAGGGTTAAAGGAAAGCAAAAGGCAAAGCAGGAGGGATAAAAGAGCTGAGGTTCAGTGACCACCCCTGAGTCTGAAAAGGTAGAGGGAAGGAGTGGTTTCCAAGATGTAGAAAGAACTGTGGACCGCACCTGGGTCAGTATCTCTAGGAGAGGGCTAGATGCAGGGGTCGTGCCCTTCACTAGAGGAACGTAGCCACTGTTGAGCAGTGGCCAGCTGGAAGAAGAGATACCTGGGCCTTGTTCTCCTCCCACATTCCCATCTCCTGCCAGTGCCTCTCATAGCCTGAACCCTTGAAGCCATCTCTGCAGGTCCCCTCCTAGGAGAAAGAGCTGGGCAAAAAGATAGCAAGTGGATCTGGAGGGACAAACAGGGTATTTGCCTGAAGTTCCTATTACAGTTAATTTGCATCATGCAGTTTTGTGGAAAATATAAGAGAGAAACATACTCATATTTTTATTCATTTTACTTATAAGCTTTATTTCCTCACCCGTTCATCTGTTAAAAGAACCGTTTATTCTTTTTTTTTCTTTCGCATTTTTCAATCTGTTCTTCACTGTCTCTATTGTGTGTTTAAATTTAGTAATCCTAGTTTTTATCAGAATGCAATCTTTCCTAATGTTACATTCTTTCAATTGTTGCCAGGTGAACTGGGGAGTCCTTGAAGGTTCTTGGTCTTGTCACAGCACGTATTCAAGGATGGACACAGAGCACAGTGGATGAGAAACACAAATAGGAAAGTTTATTAAAGCAAAATGTACACTCTTGAGATACAAATGCTGGGGAGGGACAGAGAGAAAGAGAGAGGAAAGGGGAGAGAGCAAGTGAGCACTAGCATGCTTGGAAGACATCTGTGTAGCCTGGGGATTGGGTTTCTATCTTTTATTGACAGTGGTTAACCAGGGCGCAGAATATTTATTACTTTTTCTTCCTTATTTGGTCAGAGGTTTTCTGTCATGGCATCCACCATCTTGGGCCTGTCTGGTTTGATCCAGCTCCTGTGGAGTGCTACCAGGACAGGCCTCTGACCTTCTCCATAGTTGACCATGACTCCTTGGTGTTGAGCTCCAGGTATCCTGTTAGAGCCTAACTACCTACATTTCTTCTTCAAGGACTCTGGGCCCTTAAAATCTTTTAAGGGAAAATGGGTGATGGTCCATCTTCTGTAACTACTTCATGCTGGTGTGGGACGTTCACCCTGCCAGAAGGCTCCAGAAGTCCTCGTTACCTAAATTTTAGGAAACCTGGATGGACAGTGGGGAGTAGAAGGAAGTTGTGACTCGGCCTAGCGGGTCTTTATACTCATTTGTTTCAGCGCTGTTTGTGAACCACCATCTGAAGATTTAACTGGTTGAGGTGAGAGAAAATACATTTTGTTAGTAACTTTAGGATACAAGGTCCAAACATTAGAATAAGGAGTAGGGTTATTAAGGGTCCAACAAGAAGGTATAACGATGAAAGGCCTGGAAACCAGGAAAACAAAGAGTCCCACTGGGGGAGGAGGAGGTAGGGGTGGCTTCATGGGGAACTGTGCATTTAGTTACTGGCCCAATGATCTAGAAGCTTTCTTTAACCTCTCCAGATAAATTGATCCATACACAGCACAATGTGTTAATCACCGTATAGACTCCCCTGATTTTTGTAAGAATATAGTCAAGGGCCTCTTGTAGCCAAGTGACTTGACACCCGATTTCATCTATATGAATTCTTATTTCCCATGAGGAGTTAATATAGGTAGCAGGTGGTGTTAGCTAGCCATCATATGGACTCTGTTTTTTTAGTAAGCAATCAGGTAATTAATAAGAGGCACTTCTATGGAAACAAAAGAAAAACATAAGCTAATGGTCAGAGCAAATTATAAACCCAATACCTGATTCCACAATGCTGTCACTGAGATTTCTAAATGTCAGAGTCACAGCATCCTCAGATGGAGTGGGAGCAGGCAGTGGCAATCAGATGGGTTTTTCTGGTTTGTAAATCCAGCATCTCTGGTGATCCTTTTGAATGGCCCATAGAAACACAGGCACAAAGATTGTCTATACATGGGCTTTGTGGCAATTTTTCTGAAGTTGACCTTAAATTTGTCCAGCTTCAGTTCGCAGGGCATCAAGAAAAAGTTTTAGTTTTTTTTTTAATGTTTATTTATTTTTGAGAGAGAGAGAAAGACAGAGCATGAGCGGGGGAGGGGCAGAGAGAGAGGGAGACACAGAATCCGAAGCAGGCTCTAGTCTCCGAGCTGTCAGCACACAGCCCGACGCCAGGCTCAAACTCACGAGCTGTGAGATCATGACCTGAGCTGAAGTCGGCCGCTTAACCGACTGAGCCATCCAGGCACCCAAAAAAAGTTTTAGTTTTTAATGACTTTAATTCAAGACAGTGGAAGACGACCAGAAACCATAATTTGGAGGGCCATAGCCAGATATTTGAGGAAACAAGAAGAGTTTAACATCTAGTTCAGTTTATAAAAAGCAGTATTAAAATCTAATATCTACGAAGATGTGTTATTGAAACATTTTCTCTCTATAATTACCCTCATTTTTATTGAAGATAGCCAAATCAAGACGAATTTGTAAAACAAGTCCAGTTTAAACAAATTTGGCTGAATTATTTACATAAGCTCAGCAAGAATAGTGATTGGCCATATAAGTTTTTTAAAATTTGCTTTACTGGAACTTTTCATAAGAGATCTCTAGATTGAACTTTTAATAGCCTTTCAAGGCCAGAGCCAAGCTAAATAATTTTCATCAGACTTGCTTGCAATACCTATAGATTTGGGTGAATTCCCCTTCTTGAGGTCCCCAAAATATATTGAGGTTCCTGCACCCTCCATGAAGTGACATTCTTTACTCACCTGGTAAGGCAGCTGGGAGCTCTGCAAGAAAGGTACCAAGCCAACATTTCCAGGAGGTTCCATTGGCTCCATAATGTCAACCTTAATTCCCTAAAGCTGTCTTGTCGTATCTAAGTCTATGCATTTCGCTCAAATGTGACATTCCAGACAAAGCCTCGGTAAAATAACCAATGTTTCCAGTGGTGTCCTATTACAAGGAGAACAGATTCTCACTGAACTTATGCAAATAATCATATTGCCATGAAAGAAAAAACACTCACTGAGAATTTCTAAATTTCAGAGGGTTCGGGTAGGCAGAAAAGATAAGTGTTTTAGTTGGTTCACAAAGGAATATTTTATCATATTTCTGTGAGTCATAGATATCTTAAGAGAAGACTTCTTTAAATCTAGAAGAGCAAACATCAGAGAACCAGCAGTATTTCAAACAAGAGTCAAAAAAGTATAATCATCTTCCTCAATTCATTTAGTCCTGTGTTATTAATTCTTGTTCTATTTGAATGCAACTTTCCCATTAGTTCTGGAAATTCTTACTCAGCTTTGTTTTATGATCTTAAAGACATTAAAAACCTGTATTTGTCAAAAGGCCTTTCTGTGAATCTCCTTGAAGATGAAACACATTTTTTTTGCAAGAGCATCAGAACAATAACTATAAATGAGAAAAAAAACTCAGAAATAGACATGGTTAAAGATCTGATGAGAACTCATTATAATGCAGTTGACAAAGAAATCTAGTTATTTCTGTGACATGTAACATTTTAATAATTAGAATGTCAAGTGATAACCTTACACCAGAACCTATTAAAACTTTAGGAATTTCATACATTTTCTGGAACAGTTATAGCATTTACCCATACAATACAACCGAAGGCTTATCATTATTTGCTTGACAATGCTTCTCATGTAACTTAAGTCCCAAACAGACAAGCATTAATTAGTCAAAAAGACTTCATTTATAATTCAAACTGCAGGAAGTTTGTTAAAAAAACCTCAGGAAGTTTTAAAGCACTGACTAAATAGGATTAAAGATCATTATAACCTTAATATTTATATTTAACCAAAGTGACAATAAGTGAGTCTACAGGAAGTTATATAGTAGTTTGCAAAACTTAACTTCTATAATACTGAAAAGTTTTAACTTTCTTAGGAAATCAAAGACCTGATAAAGACAAAACATAGAAGCTTTAGTTTTCTGGGCAGATAAAGAATGAGAAAAAAACAACAACTTTGTTTATAATTTCTTACCAAGAGCAGATGAACAATCTAAGAAAACTTTGTCTCTTTAACAGAGAGAAAAGCAGAATTTCAGTCATATACCAGTGTACTTTTAAAATCCATTCATTTCAATCTTAGCCCTGACTACACACACTTTTTTTCCCTGAGTGTGTTCCCATTCCTCATAACTTTTTTTTTAATACATCTAAATTTCCTTCCATACAGAATGCATCCCTTATTTCTATCAGTCTTTTTTTTTTATTTAGTTTATTTATCTTGAGAGAGAGAGCACAAACAGGGATGGGCAAAGAGAGGGAGAGAGAGAGAGAATTCCAAGCAGGTTCTGAGCTGTCAGTGTGGAGCCTGATGTGGGGCTCGAATTCATGAAGCACGAGATCACGACCTGAGCCGAAGTTGGATGCTTTACCAACTGAGCCACCCAGGTGCCCCTTTATCAGTCTTAACTACATTTAGTGGGATTTTAACTCTTAGAAATGTTAATCTCCAATAAAAATTAATTAGTAACCAATTGTGAACTGTCTGGTATACCAGAATTCTTTCTATCTGAAATCTATGAACACATTTCATAATTTCTAAAAACCTATGTTTTTCCATAGTACAATCTTTCAATCAAGCATAAAGCATTTTACTGACAGACCCAAGTATGCTGTTGCCCTGCTATAACAGGCCAAAAGCAGACAACCTGCATTCAGCAATCAATGCTTTCGTATTTTATCTTATTTGGAAAAGACTTAGGTATCCAGTGAATTCAATCCAGTTTATCATTTATCTTAGCACAACTTCAAAGCTTCAGGTTACTGAAGATTTTGAAAGCTATTTAAAAGTTTTACCTATAAACCTTTTTATTTATTCAGCCTACTTGTTCTTAACAATTACCCGTGAAAACTTTATGAGACAGACAAAATTAACCATCACATTAAGTCATCTTTTTGCTGACAAGTTATAGCAGAGATAATACAAGTTTATTTGACATTTAGTAAACCTTGGTAGAATAAAAGTTTTATATTTAATGCTAATAACTCTGAAGACCCGTTTATCTTAATTAAGCCAACAAACTTAAATTAGCTTTCATGCAGAATATGTTGCACCTGTGTCTACCAGAAGTCAATTTGCTCCCAGTGTCAATTTTTTCTTGGGGCTCCCGCAGGGAAATCTGAAGTGGATGGTTTTGAGTCCAGGGGAACCCGGAGGCCCCTTCATGCTGATTTGGGAGATGCTTTAGTTTGAACCTCGTAAGGAGGTAGCGCAGCCGCTTGGGGTGCTTTGTTTTCCCCCTTGGTAGTGAGGGTAGGAGGAGCAGGAGGCAATGACATTAGAGGCACGGAGGGTGGTATAGGAGCCAGTTATGCAAGCCCCGCCCATGGTGGTGCAGGAACAGGATGGGGAGGTGGATCCAGAATAGGCGAGGTGTCCCTGCAAGGCTGGAGGCAGATAAAAGCCTAGACGGCAAAGAAGAGTCCCAGTCCCAAAGCTCGGCAGCTCGGACAGATGAACAGACCCATGTTTTCTTTCCAAAAACAAAAGGTGAAAATAGGCAGTCCTTGTTGAACCAGAGAAGACTGCGAACATCCCCGAAACAAAAGGAATTTCAGCAGCTGCTTGAGAATACAGTAAGACCTTGGTTTGTGAGCATAATTCCTTCGGGAAACATGCTTGTAATCCAAAGCACTTGTATATCAAAGCGAATTTCCCCATAAAAAAATCATGGACATTTAGATGATTCTTTCTAATATTCATATAAAAATGATTACAATACTGTAATTTCATACAAAATATAAAGAAAAATAAACAAATTACCCTGCACTAAACTTTGAAAGCCTTCGTGGCTGGTGTGAAAACCTTTCGTGGCAAGAGAGAGGAGGGTTATTGTGTAGGACGACTTTCACTATCACTAACAGAATCACAGCTATCTATTGGCTCAACAGAATCTTTTTCTGCCTGGGCGCCATTGTATATAATCGCACGGATGTTGACTACAGTACAGTATTAATAAACTCTTGTCATAGATTGCATTTAGTGGAACTGGCAGTAAGGCAGCAGAGGAAAGGATCTATATCTGCAGGCCGCCTAACCTAGAATGAAACAAAGCATCCCTAAGCTTACTCTCATATGGCAAAGCAAAGGACTGGCCATAGGTGCTTTGAAGTGACAAAAACTACACTAGTGCCCGTTGTGGGCCCCTTCCAACATTCTGAAAAATCACTGATTTCTGCCAAACACCACGGCCTGAGACGGAGTATCCAAGCATGGGAGATGGTCACCCACAGTCCCATAGCGAGAGAGAAAGAGAGAGAGAGAGAAGAGCCATTGGCTCTGTTGTGATCATGTGATGTTTGGCACCATGTACTACTTGTATTGCAAGATATCGCTCGTTTATCAAGTTAAAATTTATTAGAAATATTTGCTCGTCTTGCAGAACACTCGCAGAACAAGTTACTCTCAATCCAAGGTTTTACTGTATTCCTTAAAGTCCCCATCCAGAGGTAGACTAACCAGACAATTCGCTCTAATTATCATAGCCATTAACCTGGGGAAAGGAATGAGGGAGAAAACCCCCCATACAACAGGAGTCAGGCAACATGCATACAGTCCTCTCCAAATCTACTCTAGATCTGACACACAAAAGAAGAAGCAAACAAAGAGGAGACAAGTGACTCAGGAAAAACACAGGCAGGCATGTACGTGATCTAGGCAGAAACTGTTTCCAAGAGAGACAAAGGGCGTGGCACACACAGAACAGGACAGAACATAGGCCAGGTGGCAGATTAACAGAAGTAGAAGGGCCTGGAGCAGCTGAACTGATGGTGGATTGAAAACTAGAGGGGGAGGAGAGGGGTGTTTTCAGGCCCTCTAAAAGAGTATGGACAAATCAGTGTTTTATTGGTATAGGGCCGTAACGGTCTGACCATATGGGATTTGGGTCCATTTTACAAAAGGGATCAAGTTGTAATACGGCATTACAGTTAAGGCTACCATTTTTTTTTTCCCTGTCAGACTTCCCTATCCTCTAGTTTATATTGAGGCCAATAGAGTTACAAGAGAAGTGGACTTGGGAAGGAAATATACAAGGTCTCAGGGTCCAACTAGTTCCAGTTTCTCAGGATGCATCCTAAGGAAGTGTCAGATGAGATCGAGGAAAGATAGTGACAGTCTCCTGGGCTAGAGGTGTCCCTGCTGAACTGGAAGAGTGTTGCTGTGAATGGTCTGGGCTCTAGGGACATCTCCTTGGAACCATCAAACTGTCATCCCTGGTTCAGGTGGGTGCCCTCGACCTGCAGACCTCTTCAGCCTATCGTGTCTCCAGAAGGGGGAACCCCTGCCCATCCTTCCTTTCAATCAACATGAGTTTCCTCGGAAAACAGGAAGAGTCTCCCCTGCACTAAGATTGCATTTAATCTGGTGAATCAGCATTTTTTATTTCCTTTTTTAGGCATTTTAATGAGAGCTAATCCTAGTGTCCCAAGATACCCCTTAGAGGAGAATCTTTGGAGACAAGTGGAATTTTCCACGGTCTTCAAGAAGAGTTGACTCCTGGAAAAAGGAGCAACTCAACCTGGGCTCACATTGTTTCCAAGAGGGGGCTCCAACCCTCTCCTGGAGAACTTCGATAGAAGCCCAGAATCCTGTTATCCCAAGGAGAGCAGATTCTCTCCCAGGATCTTCTTAGGACCTTAATTAGGAACTCTCTCTTGTAGAGTTCCGATGGCGGGTGGACCATGGGCATCCCCAGCCTGCTGTCCATTCACCCCATCAGCATAGCAATGGCCAGCAGGCCGTGTCATGATTTGGCTGGCCCTGGTGTCCCAAGGCTTGCACCTCATCCAGGTGCCTGCAGTCCCAGGAATGTCGGCCTTCCTGAAGACCCCGATAGGAATGATGGGAGAACAATGTCCAATAAGTAACCCTGAAGTCCTGGGGTGGATTCCTCAGGAGTGGGCATTGTCATGACTCCAAGATCTCTGAATATTTCATTCCCCTCATTCTGATAGGCCTCTCAACAGTTGGTGGCAAACAATGGCCACCAGGGATGGGGGTCCCTTTGATGGTCTACATATTTCTGGTCTGACCAGCAGAAATCTTTTGATACTTTCTACTTTGCAGCCAGTGTAGGTGGAATTAACTTCTATTTTCCAATTCTCTGAATCCCTGAATTGCTTGGGTTGAATGGCATCCATATAAGTGGTAAGTCAGGCAGACACACAGGGGAAAATCTCATGGGGCAGGGTCCCTTGCTAGGAAGTAAAGTGGCTTATAGCCAATTTTATGGTGACCCGCACAAATGCAGAGTGAGTTATAGGATCTCTGTAATGGGTGGCGGAACATTCTGCAGGTCTCTTTGCCCCACCACTGGTGAAGGAGAATGTGGAAGTAGGTATGAGAGGAAGTATGGGGAGGGATCAGAGCATCCCATGACCCAGGAGACATGCAACAGAGCTCTGGATGCTGCATGGCATAAGGGCAAGCCTCTGCTCAGGATAGCCTTTTAAAGCCAACCCTGTCAGAAATAGAAAGAAATCTTATCTTCCCCTTAAGTCGTTATTGTCATGCCTCACAGATTTTTTTAAATGTTAGCAAAAATAAAAACATCCTTGAAAATAAGATTTCTTTCTACTTCTGAATGTGATGCTGTGATACTTAGGAACAGCAGCCCAGATAGTTTTGTTTCCGAGTTCCACATTGGCTTATTTTAATAGGACAAGGAAACGTGTGTTGTAAGATGTACGTAGCCTCATGCTAACTGTCTGGTCTAGAGTGTTCAGCTCTCAAGCAGGTTCCTTAGCGAGACCAAATCTTTGTCACTGAAGTGTTCAGAGCTACACTTTGATGTTTAAAAGAAAAATATTGGTTAAAACAGCTTTCACCTTCTAGGATCTGCTTTTTAAATTTTCTGTCACCTGCAGTCACCAACTGCATGTACCAGGCCTCTAGAAACTAGTATGTTAAACTGAACCAATTTGATAGGAGTACCTATCTATAGGGCTTGTTTTCCGAAGGAGAATATTGCTGTTGTTTTTTTTTAAGCTTTATTTATTTAAGTAATTTCTACACCCAACATGGGGCTCAAACTCATGACCCTGGGATCAAGGGTCACATGCCCTTCTGATTGAGCCAGCCAAGCGCCCCAAGAGCGTTGTTTAGAGTAGCAAAACTATAAGCCTTCCTATGCGTGTTGCAAAGCTGTTCAAAAAGCATCTCACTGGGGTACCTGGGTGGCTCAGTCAGTTGAGCAACTGAAACCATGACCTGGTTTCAGCTCAGGTCATGATCTCCTAGTTAGTGAGTTTGAGCCCCGAGTCGGGCTCTGCACTGATAGTGCAGAGCCTGCTTAGGATTCTCTCTCTCTCCCTCTCTCTCTGCCCCTCCTCAACTCATCTCTCTCTCTCTCAAAATAAACTTAAAAAAAAAAAACTCAAAAAAAAGTAACTCACCAGGTTTTGTGAGTAGAAATGTAGTGTTCAAGTCACATTCTGCTTTAAAAGGTTGTAACAAATACAAATGAATTAGGGGAAAAAAGAAAAGAAAGCAAACCGGACACATTGGAGGAGGGTGTCCAAGGAACTCTCTAGCACAAGGAGGTGAGAGTTGGAGACTCACCGATAAGAGGGTTGCCCAACCCAGTGTCACCTTGTCCCTTCATGGTCGCCAAAAAACATTGCTTGGTGAATTGGGGAGACCCCAACCTTCAGGTCTCACCCAAGCCAGACCGGAGGGAGTCACCAAAGGTTCTTGGTCTTGTCACGTGAATGAATTCAGATGAGTAACACAAGCAGGAATGTTTATTAAAGCAAAAAGTGCACTTTTGAGATATGAGAGCCGGTGAGCTCAAGAGAGCGAGAGAGCGAGAGGGAGGGCGGGAGAGAGCTGTGCACCCTAGGGTTTGGGATTCTATCTTTTATTAACAGTTGTTAACTAGGGGGCAGAATATTTATTACTTGGGGGAGGAAGCAGGGTTTCAGGTTTTGCGCTTTTTCTTCCTTATTTGGTCAGGGGTTTCCTGCCATGGTACCCGCCATCTTGGGCCTGTCTGGTTTGTTCTAGGTTCTTGTGGAGTGCTGCCAGGACAGGCCTCTGACCGTCCCAATAGCTGACCGTGACTCCTTGTTGCTGACCTCCAGGTATCCAGTTAGAGCCTAACTAACTGTCTACTCTGACACAATGAGTACAAATGTCCCACACATCTTATTGAAGATGCAAATTAAGCTTTTTTTAACTTAACTTTTCTTGGTATAAAAGTTTCACATGGATACACTTATTCTAAATCCCCAAGTGGCCTTTTTATTTTGCTCTAAGTACTTTTCAAAAGTCTAGTGGTTTTTCTTTATACCCTCAGCTTTACCAGGGGAACTCCACGTTCTTTGAGTACTGAGATTTGAGATGGATTCCGTGTCAGAATCCAAATCTTCTAGTCCCAGAAAATGGGAACGTGAAAGTATTTCTGTTTCCTGTAGCTATATTTTGTTAGAGGTTGAATTAAATTGTCTACATGCAGTGGGGAGTGAGCTTTGGAGAGAAAACCTCATGACAGGAAAGTTAATTGATTTTCCAAATGGTTTCTTTTCAGTGACTGCATGTGTGAGTCCTGATGGGTGCAGCTCAGACCGCCTTTGTAGGATTTAGATTGGTTTCAAATGACCTCCTCCACAGCTTAGCTCATTCACACTGGGAACATGGTGCTCCTGTGTTAGGACAGAACTCCATTTGCCCAGGAAGAACTTCCTTCCCAGAAGGGAGCCTGGGAGCTAGCATGACGATTGATTTTACAGGTCAACTTGTCTGGACCATGGTGTCCAGATATTTGGTCAAACATTGTTCTGTTGCTTTGGAGATGTTTGGGGATGAAATTAACATTTGAATTGGTGGACTTTGAGTAAAGCAGATTGACTTCCACAATGTGGGTGAGCCTCATCCAATCAGTTAAAGGCTTTAATAGAACAGAGACTGACCTCTTCTGAACAAGGATACAACCACACACATACACACACACACACACACACACACACACACACGTCCTGTTGCTTCTGTTTCTCTGGAGAGCCCTGAATAATACAATTAGTAAGAAGTCACCTTAATGGAAAAGGAGCCGTTTCTTCTTTGCATTATTTTGTTTTAGTTTTTGTGGGTAGGTTGTGGGACCTCAACCTTCTCCTTCTGAGAGATTCACCCACGTAAGAATCAATATACTAACATTTTTACTTTCTTTTGTTTGCACAAAGAGGAAGCTAAGAGTAAATGCTCTATTTAGCTAATCTTTCTGAGAAATTTTGGTATGATTCCTTGGGTACTCTGTCCTTCATCACATCTACTTTGTCTTGGAAACCCTTTTTTATAGCCTCTCCTTCTCAGAGGTGGGGATTTTCCTGGTTCTGTGGAGTAATAGCAATCATTTATTTCCTCTACTTGCCAGCCAGTCTTGTTGAAATATGCCATATTTATTGGTTTCCTCAAAGTAAGCCAATTTGTACAATGCATTTTTGACCTATTACTAATATCTATCCCTATCTCCTCATCATTATACAGATTATGCCCTATTTTTACATATTTTTGGTCATTCTAGTAGAGTTTGTTGAGGAGGTGGAGTGTCTTGGATTAAATTTCCAAAGCGCAGACCTGAGACAAGGATTCAGGTACAATGGATTTATTTGGGAAGTGCCTCACAAAGGATGACGAAGAAGTGAGTAATTGGGGCACACGACAGAGGAAGGTCAATAAAGTGTACTGTGTCAGGTTGCACACAGGTACTGTATCAGCTACTGTAACAAAGTTCCACAAATTCAGTGGCTTAAAATAACAAAATTTATTTTCTCATGGGTCTGGATGTCAGAAGCCCAACATGGCCAGGCTGGGATAAAATCAAGCTGTTGGCAGGGCTGGGTTCTCTCCTGGAGGCTCTGGGGCGGATCTATTTTCTGGCCTTTTCCAGTTTCTGAGGCCACCCACATTTGTTGATTCATGGCCCCCTTCCATCTTCAAAGCCAGCAATGGCTGGTCAAGGGTTTCTTGTAATTTCAGAGAAATGTGTTACTTTGACACCGACTCTTCTTCTGCCCCTCACTTTCACTTTTGAGGACTCTTGTGACAACACTAGGCCCACCTGGATAAGAATGTATTATGCTAAGCAAAATAAGTCAGTCAGAGAAAGACAGATATCATATGATTTCATTCATACGTGGAATTTGAGAAACACAACAGGTGAACATAGGGGAAGGGAAGAAAAGATAAAATAAAAACAGAGAGGGAGGCAAACCATTAGAGACTCTTAAATACAGAGAACAAACTTGGGTTTGCTGTAGGGAAGGTGGGTGGGGAGATGGGTTTGGTGGGTGATGGCCATTTAGGAGGGCACTTGTTGGGATGAATACTGGGTGTCATATGTAAAAGATGAATCACTGGGTCCTACTCCTGGAGCCAGGACTACACTGTAGGTTGACTCACTTGAATTTAAATAATAAAAAATAAAATAAGATAAAAAGTAAAGTAAAAGAATATCCCTATTTTCAGGCCAGCAGATTAGTAACTTAAACCCCATCTGTAACCTTAGTTCCCCTTTGCCATGTAATTTATTGCATATTTTATTTATTTATTTTTTAATGTTTATTTATTTTTGAGGGAGAGAGGGAGAGAGACAGAGCATCTGTCACAGAATCGGAATCAGGCTCCAGGCTCTGAGCTGTCAGCACAGAGCCTGACATGGGGCTTGAACTCACAAACTGTGAGATCATGACCTGTGCCAAAGTTGGACACATGACCAACTGAGCCCCCCAGGCACCCCTATATTACATATTTTAGAGATTAGAATGTGGGCATCTTTGGAGATCCATCTTTTCTACCAACCACGGGTACATTAATTGTTGAGTTATAACAGTGGGGAACTGATGTAATTAATTTGGAATATACTTGTGGCCTAACCTGACCAGAAACAAGAAAATGAATTCTGGGAAATGTAGTTAACCTAGCTTAACTGACACATTGCAAAGCTACCACCGTCCATTCTTGTTGACTTTGAACTCAAGTACCTCTCCTTGAACTGTACTTAATCTCCAAATAAAGATTATCCTACATAAAACAGAAAACAGGGTGCTCCTTTCCCCAGAAGGAGATAGAGAGTTCCTTTTGTGTCTTTCCGTGATACTCATTCTTCTCCTTGTCGATTCATGCATCCTGTTTTATGGTGTGTAACTTAAAGATGACATAAAGTTAATAATTATTAATAGGTCCTATGTTAGATGATAAGGAGATGACAGAGGAAAATCAATTAAAATATTAAATTTGTAAATTATGTACACAGAATAAATTATTAAATAAAAATATTACGATAAAGAAGAAATACTGATAACTATTACAGTCCTCATTTCTGCAGTGGTCATGTGGGTGTAGTGGGTATTTACAACCATTCCCTTTGTCCTTAACAAGCACCTCATTCCCTTTGGATCTTTACCTGGTGGAGTTACCAAAAATTTCATTTCTGAAGGGTCTGGACTTTTAGGACCCCTGCCTGCATTAAGTTGTTGTAGTTTTCCACTAACTTTAACCATAGGATGTGGGAGTACCAAGAGGCCCTTTAGAGGATTTTCTATACCAGAAATTCTTTCTCATCCTTGTCCCCATTGTACAACAGTAACGACCCAATTTCTCCTTGGTTACCAGGATTAATCACCCTAACCAGAATAACCCTCTTCTCTGCCTATTCATTCAGTAGCACAAGGCACCAAAATTGGCCAGACAGCTTTCAGTTTCGAGAAATCACTGTTGGGTCCCTTGGTGGAAGTGTTCCTCTCTTTGGAACTAAGGCCTCTAGGCCACCGGAGCCTTAAGTCACGGGGTGGAAAGCAAAAATTCTGCTAATGTATCAATTGGGGTAGTAGTAACAGGCACCACTCCCAATTCTACCTCTTGACCCCTGGGTTTATGGCAACTGGCTAAGGGAGAAACAGCATCATATATTGGATGCTGATTTAGAACATATGGAACCTCCTGGAGACCTTTGCTCAGCTTTGCAAGGTATTGCTACTTACCTGGTGCTGTAACTGAGTCTTCAAAAGGCCATTCTGCTATTCTGTCTAACCAGCTGCTTCACGATAGTAAAGAACATGGTTAGACCTGTGAATTCCATGAGCATGGGCCCACTGTCACACTTTATTTGCTATGAAGTGAGTTCCTTGATTGGAAACAAGGCTGCGTGCAAAACCAGGACAGTGGATAAGGCATCCTGTAAGTCCGTGAATGACTTCCAAGAACAAGTCAGTATACTGTAAATCATTGTATCATTTAGGAATTACATGTGGCTGCTCATACCAGTGACTTTCAATGATAGTGACTTAAAAGAATTATAAGTTTATATTTCCCTTCTATGGAAGAAATCTAAAAATATTCAATGCAACAGGAATATAGTGTCATCTCCTCTTTTGCTACAATATCCTTACCAAATGGCTTCTATCCTCAAGGTTGTCTTGTGGTCAAAGATGGTGGCTAGATCTCTAGTAATTTCATCAAATTCAAGGTTAAAGAGCAAGTGGGAAATACAAAAGGAATATTCACTAGCTGCCTATTTCTCTTTGTAAGAGCTTTTACAGAATTTTCTCCCAACAAATCCTCCATCTCATTAGGTAGATCTTAGTCACCTGGCCACACTAGAAGCACAATAGGCTGGGAAATTTCTCCTCCCCCTCCCCCTCCCCCTCCTCCCCCTCCCCCTCCTCCTCCTCCTCCCCCCCTTCTTCTTCTTCTTCTTCTTCTTCTTCTTCTTCTTCTTCTTCATCTATTATCTCCCCAAGTAAAATTGGCAATTTTTAACAAAGGGAGAAAGACTGGATATTATGTTAGCAGCCAGCAGTCTGACATAACACAGCCAGCTGATTTTCCATGAGCCACCCTCCGTTTGAGATGATGTGCAGTTCTAAGAATATGTGCTTTTATTGCGATGACAAAACTGAAGTGGATGAAACTGCCTCTAGCTCCTCTGTTCCAGTTGCTCAATGGATACCTGCATCCAGTTACACAACCTAGTAGATTTTATTTGTTCATATTTTCCCAGAGGAAAAGTGATAACAAGTAATGAGATTTTTTTGAGTCTTTCGTTTTATTATGATATATATATATATGTATATGTGTGTGTGTGTGTGTGTGTGTGTATATATATATATATATTCAGATTTGACACAAAACTATCCAGATTCTTCCCTTCCCCCCTAGAAACTTATTATGCAAAAACAGATTGATAGAAACTAAATGCCAGCCATGTCAATGGATAATACAAGGCGATAAAATGTGTGGGGAATGAGCTTAGGAATTCCCAGAGCCTGCACTGATGGGTTAACAAGGCATAAAGAATTACAAAGCCATAGGATGCTCACATCCAAGTTTGGGTAAACAAGATTAGGCGAATAAGGATAGAGAAGGGGGGCAAAGACCCCCAGGATAGGGGAGGCAAAGGCCACAATACAAAGGTATATGAAATAAACAAGATGAAGTATTCAGGGCGGAAGCACGCCCCCCCCCCCCAAGTTAGTACTATAGCAGAAAGCTGCTTTCACAGGAAGGAAGGACCAAATTAGGTAAACAGGTAAATAAGGCTATAGACCCCAGCAGGGTGAAGTTGCCCAGAGCGGAACTAATTAGCAAAAGAAAGGTGCCTTGTTGACCCTGAGGTTACTTGCTCTGTCTTTCTTGTCCTTTAGATCAGTTTAGGTAAACAGAGGTGGTGCCTCATGTTTGCTGTAAACAACCATCCACCAGGCCACCTGACGCCAGGATTTTGTTTCGTATTAACCCAAACCCCTAACCCCGAATATCTTCAAGACCCGCTTTCCCTCACATCCATGAGTTAATGTTCACAGTTTCATTGTCCCTTTGTGCATATCCATCACCATGTTTGCAAGCCTTCTGATCCTAATAAAAATGGAGAAAGGACCCTTAATAGGGGCTCTAGCCATTACTTGCATTTTAATCCTGCATCCCGCTTTCTTCCTAGACAAGAAAGAACTCTAGACCCAGAGCCTACGACAGAAATGAAGAGACACCCCAATATCACTCTGACTGTGATGATAATAGCAGGTTAAGTGCTGAGCCTTTCCCAGGGCATCTTTACCAAGTCGGCTGCTGTGAGGAGCTTTCAAAATTGCTAGCTCCAAATAAGGACAAGTATCTGCGTTCGTTATGAGCTTTGTTCACATTTTCTATCTTTTTCCTTCATTTATTAATAATAATAAGCAGGCTGTGGTGGTGCCGCATTTGAATGATAATGATTCATTTCCCTGTAGCATCTTTCTTTATAAAGCCTGAGCTCTGAGCAAAGTCATCATGAGACCTGCGTGAGTTGAGGGCAGTCATCAACTGAGTGTAATTCACCAGTGATCATAAAACCCATTACCACGTAAGAGTATTCACCCACAAGAAAAGGGCTCATTTGGGTAATTTCAAAGCCTCTTTAAAATAACCTCCCTGAGAAGAAAACTTTTCTAATTTACGTTATTAGTCATTTCTATCTGGATTATGAATCAATTACATCAGATACTTTCTGCTTAACACCTAAATGAAAAAGTTAGTGTCAGGACACAGGGTTTTGAATGCAGTGGTGGGTGAGCATTGAATAAGGAACAGGCAAGAAGAGGGCTTAGAGGGCTTTTGCAGGAAAAAGAAGTAGGAATTGAGTAGAGTTGGATTGGAGTCTACATTTGTAGGGCTGGGGGCATGGTAAATACTCCAGGCAGTTAAAAGCAAGTGAGTGTTTAGAAGGAGATAAAAGACGGGGCACCTGGGTGGCTCAGTCAGTTAAGGGTCTGACTTCGACTCAGGTCATGATCTCATGGTTCTCAGGTTCGAGCCCTGCATCGGGATCTGTGCTGGTAGCTTGGAGCCTGGAGCCTATTTCGAATTCTGTATCTCTCTCTCTCTCTCTCTCTCTCTCTCTCTCTGCCCCTCCCCTGCTGATGCTCTGTCTCTCTCTCTCTCTCTCAAAAATAAATAAGCATTAAAAAAAATTTAGAAGGAGAGGGGCACCTGGGTGGTTCAGTTGGTTAAGCGTCCGACTTCGGCTTAGGTCATGACCTCACGGTTTGTGAGTTTGAGCCCTGTGTCAGGCTCTGTGCTGACCCCTTAGAGCCTGGAGCCTGCTTCAGATTCTGTGTCTCCCTCTCTCTCTGCCCCTCCCCTGCTCACGCTCTGTGTTTCTCTGTCTCTCAAAAATAAATGTAAAAAAAATTTTTTTTAAATAAAAAAAATTTAGAAGGAGATAAAAGATGACTCTATTGGAGAAAAGGAAGGGAATCAAGCTAAACATGGAGTTCTTAATAATTCCATTGACTTGACCCCCTTTTTTCCTTTTCACCCCAGACATTACCCATCAGCAAATCCCATAATCTCTATTTTAATTTTTTAAACGTTTATTTATTTTTGAGAGACAGAGAGAGAAGAGAGAGGAGAGGGCAGAGAAAGAGAGAGAGAAAGAATCCCAGTGTAGAGCCCGTCTCAGAGCTCAAACCTACGAACCATGAGATCATGACCTGAGCCAAAACCAAGAGTTGGACACTTAACTGACTGAGCCACCCAGGCACCCGTTAAATTTTTTTGTGTGTTTATTTATTTATTTTGAGAGAGATAGAGAGAAAAAGAGAGCAGGGCAGGGGCAGAGAAAGAGGGAGAGAGAGAATCCCTAGCTGGCTCCACGCTGTCAGTGCAGAGCCCCAATGCAGGGCTCAATCTCATGAACCGTGAGATCATGACCTGCGCCGAAATCAAGAGTCGATCCCTTAAGCAACTGAGCCACCCAGGTTCCCCCTATAATCTCTGTTTTACAATATACCCAGAATCCAACCACTTCTCCTTATTTCTATCACTACCACCCTTTTCTCCTGGATTATTGCAATAGCCTCCTCATTGACCTGTTCATTTCCAGCTTGTTCCCCTCAAAGCAAATAGAAAGGTCCTTTTAAAACAAAAGTCAGATCATGCCACTCTGTTTCAAACTCTTTGATGGCTTCTTCTGTCTCTGAGTAGAAAATCCTAACCATGGTCTCTTGAGACTGGTCCCTGGAACTCTTTTGATTTTATCTCCCAACTGTTTTCCTGGCTCATTCTACTGCAGGCATTCTGGCCATCTTGCTGGACCTCTGCTATGCCAATAGCTTCAATCTCCTAGGCCTTTGCCTTTATGATTCTCTCTCCCTAGAATGCTCCTCCTCTAGACATCTTCATTCATTCACTTCCTCAGCTGATTCAGATCTCTGCTTATAGGTTATCATTTGGGGGAAGATTTTAAATATTTTAATGTTTATTTTATTTTTGAGAGAGAGAGAGAGAGAGAGAGAGAACGTGCAAGTGGGGAGGAGCAGAAAGAGAGGGGGAGACACAGAATCCGAAGCAGGCTCTGCGCTGACAGTGCAGAGCCCAATGCAGGGCTCGAACTCATGAACCATGAGATCATGACCAGGAACCGTGAGATCATGACCTGAGCCAAAGTCGGATGTTTAACTGACTGAGCCACCCAAGCGCCCCTACAGGTTATCTTTTTAGTGGACTTTCCCTGAATACCTATTCTAAAAAGGCACTGATACCCCACCTTATAACACCCCATTCCTTTACCCTACCATATTTCCTCTCATAGCACTTATCACAACTAGACCCACGTATTTGTTTATGGATTCATTGTCTACATCCTGTCACCGGAAGCCTTGTTGCTTAAGAGCAGATTCTTTGTTTTATTCTCTGCTACATAGAAAGCACCTAGAACAGTGTCTGGCACATAACAGTGGCTCAATAAACGTTTATTGGGTGACTGTATGAATTGCCTGAGGCCTCGGGAAGTTTCTGGGAAATCTTAGAGAAAAAGTTGAGATATTCTTGCTACCAATGGAGTAAATGTTTAGCATCTTCTCCAATCAGATGCTGATCGCTTTTGCTCTGATGCAAGCATTGAGGCTGCTTTGCTGAATCTCTGAGCTAAATGTCTCCGTGGCACATTTAAAACGCTGATTATCATAGATTACTTGAAAAATACTTCCATTCAGTTACCCAAAACCTTTCCTGGGACAATTATCAAATGTACTTGTTAACATTAAATTTACCTTTCTGTTAAATGCTTTCCTTTGGCTGCGATCATTTTGAATATAAAAGAGGTCATAAATTTGTGCCAGAAAAAACCCTTTTCAACCTAATAAAGAAAAACACCTTGTGCTCATACATGACATACTTTTAATTTGTGGAGTTCTGAAGTTTCCTAGATATTTAATATGATTTTGACACGTTTAAGCTCACCATTTCTTTTGTAGTCAGTCTTTGTCACTACAGATTCTCCCAGCTTGGTTAATATTGTCATTTGAACGTGGGCCTAGTTGGAATCCTGCTGTGAACAAACTGTCTTGCCCTGGTTTTGCAATGTGTCAACTAGCCTAGGCTGAACTACATTTCCCAGAATTCCCTGTCTTGTTTGTTTCCAGTTAAGGTCAGCTTCAAGGGAGATTCTTTTTTATTTATTTATTTATTTATTTATTTATTTTTTAATATATGAAATTTACTGTCAAATTGGTTTCCATACAACACCCAGTGCTCATCCCAAAAGGTGCCCTCCTCAATACCCATCACCCACCCTGCCCTCCCTCCCACCCTGCCCTCCCTCCCACCCCCCATCAACCCTCAGTTTGTTCTCAGTTTTTAACAGTCTCTTATGCTTTGGCTCTCTCCCACTCTAACCTCTTTTTTTTTTCTTTCCTTCCCCTCCCCCATGGGTTTCTGTTAAGTTTCTCAGGATCCACATAAGAGTGAAACCATATGGTATCTGTCTTTCTCTGTATGGCTTATTTCACTTAGCATCACACTCTCCAGTTCCATCCATGTTGCTACAAAAGGCCATATTTCATTCTTTCTCATTGCCACGTAGTATTCCATTGTGTA